>NW_007726279.1:256287-307610 GCF_000696425.1 Galeopterus variegatus | reverse complement strand
TTTAAAAAAAAAAAAAAAAAAAAAAAAAAGAATATCACCCTCAACAACCACTGTTCTGATTTCCATCACTAGAATTTAGTTTTGCCTATTCTTAAGTTTCCTAAAAATGGAATCATACAGTATGAATACTTTTGTGTGTGGCATTTTAAAAAAAGACTTATCCAAGTTGTTGTATCAGTAGTTTTTTGTTTTTTAACTACCAAGTGGTTAGTAATTTATCTATTTACCTGTCGACAGACATTTGGGTTGTTTCTAGTATTGGCTATTTATGGACAAACATAAATATTCATGTACAAGTCTTTGTGGACATGTCTTCATTTATACCGAGTAAAGATCTAGGGTCACAGGTTAGATGTATGTTACCTTATCAGAAACAGCCAGTTTCCTAAAGTACGTGTGCTACTGTCCACTTCCACCAGCAGTGTATGAGAGTCCCAGTTGCGCCACATCCTCACCAACACTTGGCACTGCCAATCTTTTTAATTTTAGCCATTCTAGTAGGTTTGTAGTAGTATATTTTACTGATGACTTGAGCACCTATTAAGTACCTATTTGACCACTCATATATCTTCTTCTGTGAAGTTGTCTACTCAAGTCTTCTGCCCATTTAAAAAAAATGGTTGTGCATCTTTTTTTTTTACTAACAGGATTTCCTATCCTGTTTACAAATCCTTTGTCACATATATGTATTATAAATATAAATATATATAGTATAAAGCCAGTCTGTGGCTTACCTCTCTTTATTTTTGTAATAATGTTTTTTGATGAGCAGAAAATTTTAATTTTGATGAATTACAATTTGTCATTGTTTTCTTCCATGGTTAATACTTTCTGTAACCTCTCTAAGAAATCAAATCTGTCTTCCTCTCAATTGTTAAAAAGTTCTCTTATACTCTATCCTAGAAACTTTATTGTTGCTTTGCCTCTCACAGATTTGTTACCCCTTTTCCCCTGGGTGATGGAGCTGCCAAAGATTACTCAAAACCCATCTCTTTCTGAGCAGTGAGAAGCCCTGAAAAGAGGTTAATCTCCCAGAACCCTCAGGATAGAGGCATTCCTTCCATTTGGGAAATTAACCATGAATTGGGGTTCTCTTCCTGCATTTTTTCTCCAGACCAGGAAGTTACAGGAAGAGAACATAGGTGGGGTTTTTGCTAAGTATAGTTTAACAAGTTTAACAATAGAAGCTGGTAACATTCAGTAAGATAAGCAAGGTGACCTTCCATAATGCAATTTTCAAGAAGTTAAGTTGATCCACCAACAAAAGCTTGATCTTAGCAAGAATTCTCTTCTTACAGCAATTTCCCAGTATCTTTACATATCAATCAGTAACCTGTCTGTCCTTTGAGCCAGCAACCTTGCTGTGTTAAAATTCTTTATCTTACAACAGAGACTATAGCCTGGGGAAAATTTCCTGTCTTTTGCAAGGTTAATATTTGAAACTGCAAGGCTTTGGAAAACCAGGCCCTGTGAAGCACATTTGCTTTGTGCATACTCCACACTTTATAGCTTAGCCTTAGCTTCATCCTAAATTAATTTTTGTTAACTTCACCAGTCTAATAGGGGATAAAGATTATGGTTCATGTTTTTTTTCCAAATGTTTTTATCTACTCCCACACAACAGTTTTTGAAGAATGAAAAAACACTCTAATCAGTTAGCTGTTCCCAACTCATAAAAATTAAGATTATTTCAAAACATTTTAAATTATGGACTACTATCAAGTCTGAGAACTTAGAAAACTAAAATAATCTGGCTTTTCATGGTTCAAACTAAGACATTAGCTAACTAAAAAATGAAGAATTAGTAAATCTTTATGAATATGATTTATGTATATTATTTACTTATTTATTTTATTCATTAATTTTTTTAAAGGTGAGCCAAATGAAGCAGTGGAGGTGGAGAAGGAACAAAGAAATCTGTAACTGGTAGTGATCAATTAGTTGTAAACACCACTTGGACCCCCCATGTATATTATTTAAATGATTAATAAGTCCATTATAAATTAAGCCAATCATCTAAATGTAAGGGAGGAAAGGACAATGTATAATTACAGGGTTAGTGAATGCCTCATTCTATCAGTTAATGATAAAGGCTTTGATAAATTTGGGTGGTAGGCACATGGGCATCATTATTCTCTATCTGTTTTCTATTTCAAAGTTAAAAAAAGGTCTTGGTGGGGCCGGCCCGTGGCTCACTTGGGAGAGTGCGGTGCTGATACCACCAAGGCCCCAGGTTCGGATCCCATAATAGGGATGGCCGGTTCGCTCACTGGCTGAGCGTGGTGCTGACAACACCAAGTCAAGAGTTAAGATCCCCTTACCAGTCATCTTTTGGAAAAAAAAAAAAAAGGTCTTGGTGACTACATGGAAGGCCTATCAATTGTTAATAGGAAGATTTATCATTGGACTTTTCTTAGGAAAAAGAAACCACAATTATGAAACTGGCAATCAGCACAAACACACAGAAGTAAGAAGGAATAAAATTTTGGGTTAATTCTTATCTCCTCAAGCGTCTTTGGCTACAATATACTTCTATAACAAGCAAGCCAAGAATACAGAAAATGTATACTCAAATGGCATTAGATGAACATTCTACACCAGGTTGAAAATAACCTGTATCTCACCACGCAGCAATGGAACTCAGGTGAAAACATGGGAAAAGGAGGTCTTACTGTATTCTTAAAAAAAATAGCTTTATAATGACATAATTTCCCAATGTGTGAATGCTCATTCATACCTGATTCCTGAGTTTTTGAATTTCTTCTTCTCGATCTTTAATTCTGCTTTGCAATGTGTTCTTTGTTCGATACAGATCTTCTTCTATATAGTGGAATTCCTACAAAGTGAGGCATGAATAAACAAAAGCTAAATCAGTGTTCCCTACTCCATCTCTAGTGCCTAAAACAGTGCCCGGCACATATTATACACTCAATAAATATGTGCAGAGTATATACTGAATGAAAAAATAAACAGACTTGGATGAGTCTGATGAAAATTAACACTTGAGCATGATGATGTAAACACAGGCCCACAAATAATTGTTAGCAGGACAAATTACCAGAAAACAAAGAAAATATTTTTATCTTGTGGCAATGAGGAAGAATGGGTTATCCCTTCAAGAATCTCAGGTATACAATAACATTATTAATAATGACAATGAACTGGAAAAAATATTTACAACATATATGATAAAGATTTATATTATTAGCAATATAATGTTCATAAAAATAGATTTTAAAAAACCAAACCAGGAGCCATATTAGAAAAACAGGCAAAGTGCATGAGAAAAGAAGGAAAAACAATAAGAATTCAATAAGGTAGTAGAGCACAAAATAATATGTAAAAACCAATACCTTTATCTACAGCATTTGGAAGATATAATGGGAGAAAGACTCCAACATACAATAGCAACAAAAAGAAATTTAACGATAGATGAGCAATACTTATAAAGAATACTTTAAAACATTTCTAAAGAATACAAGAAATATCGGAACAACAACAAAAAATTCAAACCATGTTCTTGGATAGGAAAACAACATCATAAACATGTCAATTCTCCTCAAGTTAATTCATTAACTTGACATGATCCCAGTAAACACAAAAGTTGTTGCTTTAAAAAAAAAAAAAATACATAAGGTTATTCTAGAGTTCATATGTAAAACTGCAAGAAAGAACAGCTAGAAAAACTGTAAAAAGGGTATCTACTTGGCTGGCCCATGGCTCACTCGGGAGAGTGTGGTGCTGATAACACCAAGGCCACACGTTTGGATCCCATATAGGAATGGCCAGTTCGCTCACTGGGTGAGTGTGGTGCTGACAACACCAAGTCAAGGGTTAAGATCCCCTTACCAGTCATCTTTTTTTTTTTTTTTTTTTAAAAAAGGGTAACTACTCATAAAGATAGGACAACAAAAAGATCTCAAAAATTAAAAGCATTGTGGTACTGATGCATTAATAGGCAAATTGACCAACAGAAGAGAATACAAGTTCAGAAACAGACCTAGATACCTTGAGAACTTTAAAACATGATAAAGGTGCCATCTCAAATCAATAAAGATAAACTATTTTAAAAAATGGTACTGGGATAGCTAGGTAGCCGTATAGAAGAAAATTAAGTTGGATCTATACCTCACTTTACACACCAGAATAAATTCTGAATAGATCAAAGACTTATACGCAAAAATAAAATCATAATAGTACTAGAAGAAAAACTACCCGGGTGAATTTGTTTACAATTTCAGAAAGAGGGACACCATGATGGAAAATCCAGAAGCCTTGGTAGAAAAGAATGATAAATCTGACTACATAAAAATCACACTTCTTCATGGCAACCAAACAAAATAAAAGCCCTAGGCAAAATAAAAGATAAATGACAAACTGGGAAAAATTATTTGCAATGCATATCACAGACAAAAGGCTAATATCCCCAATACATAAAGAGATCCTACAAGCTGATTTTTCAGAAAGACCAATAACACAACAATGAAATAGTTCTCAGAAAAGGAAATACAAACAACTCCTAAATACTATGAAAAGACACTCAGCCTTACTCAAAGAGAACCATTTTCATGTACCAGACTGGCAAAAATCTTAAATTTTGATAACACACTGCATTTCCCCACTGTTACGGTGAAATAACTCTCAGACTGTTGGTGGATTATAAACTGGTACAAGCCTTATGTATGGCAATTTACCAAAATCCATCAAAATCATAAATGCAATGTATCCTTTTCCCCAATAATATCCTTTCTAGTGAAAAACATAGGGAAAAAAGTTTAATCTCACTAACAATCAAAGAAATGTAAACTAAACAATAAGTTACCATATATAACCTATTAATGAAACAAATACATTTTTAACTACATCTAATGTAGGCAAGGATGCAAACAGGAATTTTATCATCATATACAAGTTGATAAAAACTCCTTCTGAAAAGCAATTAAACAAAATATATTATGAGACTGAAAGATTTATAGATTTTAATCCAGTAATTCCCTTCCTAGAAATCTAATCTAAGGAAACAATCAAAGATTTAAAGTCAAAGATGCTCATACCAGGACAATCATAGCAAAATCATAGCAAAAACAAAACTGTTCAATAACAGGAGCATATTTAACTGGATTACATAGTCAGTACCCATTGTGGAATATTATATAGCTATTAAAATCATGCTTTTGAAAAATATTTAATGACATTTACTGATTTAAAAAAATAAAACTGAAAGATCTATTTTTTAAAAAAATTTACATTTAAGTATAAAAAAGACAGGGAAAAATTTTATCAAATTTCGATGTCACACTAGATGGTGGGGGATGTTTCTGTGTGCTAGGGAAAAAAATCAATAAGTTACTTTATGGAACAAAAAAAGAGTCATATATAATCAACTGGTAACTAATTCAGGCCATGGTCTCTTAATTTTTCCTTCTTATACTATCAAACAGTACCGTTATGAAAATCGGCTTCCCTGAGATATAATTTACACATATAATAATTTACTGATTTTAAGTGAATTAAGTGAATTTTAAGTGATTGGATGAGTTCTGACAATTGTGTAACCGACTACCACAACCATGACACAGAACACTTCCATCACCTAAAGAAGTTCTCTTGTGCCCCCTGCATTCAATTCCTTTTCCCCATCCCCTGATAACCACTGATCTGCTTTCTACCACTATAGCTTTGCTTGTTCTAGAATGTCATATAAATGGAATCATATAGTACACAATACTTTGTGCTGGCTTCTTTCACTTAACATAATGTTTCTGTGATTCCTCTATGTTGTAACATGTATCAATAGTTCGTCCTTTTTATTACTGAGAAATATTTCATTACATGGATATATCATTTTGTTTATGCATTCACGCCTGATGGTTATTTAGGTGATTTCTAGTTTTTAACTTTTCTGAATAAAACTGCCATGAATATATAAGCACAAGTCTTTATGTAGTCATACGTTTTCATTTTCTTCAGTAGAGACTTAAGAACAGAACTGCCGGATAGAGTAGAACTGCTGGATCATATAGTAAGTTTATGTCTAATTTACAGGAAAAAAGCTGCCAAGTTGTTTTCTGCATTGTTTTCAAAATAGCTGTACCATTTTGCATTTCTACCAGCAGTGAGAGATGGTTCCAGTTTTTCCACATCCTTGTCAACACTTGGTATTGTCAGTCTTTATAAGTGTAGCTATTCTAGTGGGTATGTAGTGGTATCCCATAGTGGTTTTATTTTGCATTTCCCTAATGATTAAGGATGTTGAGCAGCTTTTCATGTGCTTATTTGTATCAGGCAATATCTTGCACCTGTTTTGTTCCAGCAGTGATAGAAGACAGAAAAAAAGAAATACCTCCAGATTCACTAACAACTGCACTAATGCAGTTAGTTTGTACAATGGGTATGCTCAGTCAGATTCAGTTTAGAATCTAAGAGCAAAGCACATGCCAATACAAAAATATACTCAAATCACTGAAATACACTGTAGAACAAGGAAGAAAGAATAGAGTTACAAGGTACTTTCAAAAGCATTCTGCTTAACTATGCAGACAGTAAAGGAGTAAAGCAGCAGTAAAGGAGCTGTATGAAGAAGCAAAGGTGATAAGGAACCAAGCTGCTACATGTCTGTAGATTTCATAGACTGAAAAAACTGAGATAAGTGAGAAAAGAGATAATTAGAAAGGTAATTAGGGTAGGAGAATCACAATTTACAAGAAGGTTTGCCTGGTTTCTTTCAAGCTCTAGGCTAGCACAAAATTTAAGGTTGAAATTACTTAAATTAATGAAGAGCACTAAAGGACTATTTAATCCCCAAATTAAATAATTTACATCTTATACAATATCTGGTTACTAAGTAAATAGCCTATAGCTACATTCAGCTCCATTTTCCTCTAATTAACTGCCTCATTTTAAAAAGGGAACTGGGAAGAGGGTGTAGTAAAACCGCCTGCTATAATAAAATAAAAATTATCTTAGTAATCATCAAGAACATCAAATTGTTGCCTTTTAATACATAATATCCCCTTAAATAAATTAAAATGCAATTTCTGAAAGGACAGCTAATCTTATAACTAAATTATCTAAAATAGTCTATGACATACCCTGCAGGCTGCTACTTGGTGAGTTTTTACCTTACTACTTAGGAAACAGATTTTAAGTACTACTTTCATAATACAAACAAACATTTCTCTGAGAATTGAGCCCGTTAAGAAATAATAAATATTAATCAAAAAATCTTTAAAGAATTTAAAGGCACAAGGCTGAGTATGTTCTAAGTATTGCACTGAGAATTATAAGAATAGTTTTCTGCAAAGTGAAGAGAATAGTGGCGATATTATTGTGAGTATGAAATAAGATATATACTAAGGGCCTATAGCAATGTAGCTACCCAGTAAATTAAAGATGTTATTAATATTAGCTATAGAATCTTATTCTGAAAATGTGACTATAACCATGTTCAACTGTGTTAATACTAACACTATTATATAAGCACATTAAAGTAAAATAATTTGGCTTGGGAGCAGACAACTGTCAACTGAACAATAAAATACAATTTTAAACATGATTTGTAAGAACAGTCTCAAGCAGAAAAAGCAGTTAATATGACACTAATGTTGTATTTGTATTTCTATTAAATAATATTTACTGTTGTTCCTAGAAAGTACAAATGTAATAAACTGTGAAAATCAACTATCAATATATAGTATGTTTTATTAAAGATTTCTAAACATGCATACTCTGACAAGGAGATATAATAAAATATAGACAGGGTAGTAGAAAGAATTCTGGGCACTGAGACAGGAATCCTGGGTTCTATTCTATTCTTTAATTAGTTGTACAATATTAGGCAAGTCCCATCACCATTTTGTGCCTTTATTTTTCATCTGTTAAAAAACAAGGTAGGTAGGATGGTAAGGTAGGAAGGACCTATAAGGTCCCATCTACTGCTAACACTCTGAGCCCGTGCTCTAAGAATTTCAGTGAGTTCCTTTACACGAAGGTCTCATCCTATGACCACTAGAGGACAGAGTCTTTCTCAATAATCATCAATCTAAAATCCTTACCTGCTTCAGTCTGTCCAATTCTGTCTCTAGTTCTTGTTTAGATGCTTTTTGCCCAGCTATTTGGTCTTGTAAATCTTGTAACTGTTCTCTTGCTGATTCTGCTTCACTAACCTGTTGAGTCTCCATATCCTAAAAAAAAAAAGAACCTTACATGTGAAAGCAGTAACTAGCTGTTCAGTTCAACATTTACTGAGCAACCGTTATGTGCCATGAACTGGGCTCAGCAGGCACAGAGGGATAAAGATGAGTGAGAAACGGTTTCAGCCTGTAAGGAGCATATAAACTGACACCTTCATCATATCATATGTCTAATAGTGAGCAGAGAGAACAGGGCTGCAGCACATAAACTACCTTGTTTCATGAGTATGAGTAAAAAGTGGCTCACTGGGAGTCTTTTGTCTCTATTCAAAAGGGCCCGTGGCTCACTCGGGAGAGTGCGGTGCTGATAACACCAAGGCCCCGGGTTCAGATCCCATATAGGGATGGCCGGTTAGCTCGCTGGCTGAGCGTGGTGCTGACAACACAAAGTCAAGGGTTAAGATCCCCTTACCGGTCATCTTTAAAAAAAAAAAAAAGCTAACAATTTGAAAAAGAACAGAAATATAATACCAAAAAGGACTTCACTGAATTAGTCCCCTGAAATTTCAGGTTATAATTTTCTTTTTTTCACTTTAATACTGTTATCTGTTTTTACGTCTTACCATATTCCTTACTCTCACTTCTTCAAACTCAAAAACCACTTTTCTGGATTTCCTGTCAAATGGCAAAAAACATAGCTCTAGGTTTCTATATTTCCCAATAAGGGTTAAGCATTAGTCCATTCATATACTACTACAAAAGATTAAAATCAGTATCTTAATTTTGCTTTTGATCTTTTGATACATTCTTTTTACACTCATGTCCACATACTCTGAAACTTCACATAATGCTTGAAAGAACTGAGATTAACAATACTCCCAGGTAATCAGAGAGCAATGTAAACTCACACAACTTTGTGGATTTAGAGGAAAAAGGAATAATTACCATTATTTTTCCTTACCTTTGATTTTTTTTAGTAGAAGGTAGATTAATCTTTGTCATCAATTTGACTAAATCAGGTGAATTCTTGAGAGGCAGGCCATATGCATACTTGTTAAGAACACCTGTTCTAGAGCTATACAGACTAGGGTTCTAATCCTGGCTCTGCCATTTTACTAGCCTCATGGCAAGTTACTTTCTTCTTTGGGCCTAAATATTTTCAACTATAAAACGAGGATACCATCATCTGCTCACAGAGTTTTGGTAAGGAATATGGTAAGGACATATGTCAAGTGCTTGGTGCAGTGTCTGTCGTATAAGTGCTCAGTAAATTGATAGCTATTATAACTACTAATGAATCTTCCATTTTACTAGACCTAATACTTTTTATCACAGATTTCATAAACTTCTTGGGAAGGGTAGGAAAACAGGTCAATGTCATTAATGATGCTGGGATGAGATACTAAATAAAACAAATCATATTTTTCATAATCTCACCCAAAAGACACGGAATACATACCTAAGCTCATAGGACTGAAATCTTTGGAATTCAAAATTATTTACAGATTAAAAAAAAAAAAATCCCACTTTAAAGAATAAGAATAAATCCAGAAATAACAGCAGTTATTATTTACTGAGGGCCTATTACATATCAGGAACAATGCTAGGTCCTTTATGTATATTTTCCCTTACTGTCAAAAGAACCTTTGTTTACCTGTATTTTACAGATGAGAAAACTAAGGCTAAGCTAGATGAAGTGCCTTGTGCAAGTTAACATCTATTAAGCACATACCAAAGATGGGATCTATATCCAGTTCTGTCTGATATTCAAGTCTATGTTCTAGACAAGATATCCTATTCTCACAACTTCCACACTTTACTTTGTAGTTCACGTAAGTTTTACAAATCAATGACTTGCAGGGTTCATGCATTGATGAATATTCATTCTCTGCAAAAAGTGTTGTTTTTTTTTTTAAGGAAAAAAAGGTGTATTACCCTGAACTTTATTTTCTCTCATCCTCAGAGATTTCTTCCTATAGTATTTATGTCAAAGACCCCATTTTTAAGCCAAATAAATGGCCCATTTACTTTTAGATTAAATATAGTAATTAGACAAAAACTACAAGTTATAAAACTATAATTAAAAGACATCCCTGAGCACATTCTAATATCAGAAAACATCCCAGTTTTGCAGATAAATCCAAATCTGATTTGCTTTTAACCACTAGAACGTAAGATCCATAAACATGAAGATTCTGTCTGGTTCCCTGTTATAACTTCAAACTTAGGCACATAGCAAGAACTTGGTAAGAATTTGTTGAATGAATATATCTGGTCACCTGTGTTTCTTATTCCCATAACTTTACAGCCAATCAATGTACAAGAAACCTACTGCTACAGATTCACTACTATATGGAAACTAATATTCTAGCAGAAGTTTCGCACATTATTTCACTAATGCCCTTTCCCCAAAATATAGAATCCACCACCTCTCAAAGTGTTAATAGCTGGGGGTAGGTATATGGTTCCTTGTCAAGCTGAACCACAATGAATCTTACCTGTACTTCAGATCTCAGTTGATGTATCTGGCCCATCAGCTTCTGTATTTCCTCCCGTTGCATCTCCTTCTCATGCCGAAGTTCTTCTAGCTCCATGCTATTAGCAGTATTGTTATCTAGGCCTTCAAAACCAGAACCTTCCTTTAAGCTGTTAATCAATTTTTCTTTAGACTATTATAAAAAAAAGAAATGTGTTTAAGGAAAGCGGAGATGGCTTATATAGTATCATCTACCATACAGAAACTAACCCACTATGGTAACATTCCAATTATTGTCTCCATCAAAGAAAGTCCACAGATTATTAAATCCATAGGGATAAAAATGTAATAGAGCTTTGCTGTACAATATCCTTGGATTTTTGCCCCTACAATCACGTTACATTCGAAAACTTGTTATAAACAAGATTTTTCTCATACTTTCTTCTCATGCTTTTTTTTCCCTCCCATCACATTTCACTCAAGTATTTATGGAGCACCTACAATGGGTATGGCACTGTGCTAAGTGTTCTGTATAATAAAGATAATATCTCTCACTCTGGATAGTACCCTCTCTGTCCTATAAACTAAAAGGAAGTTATAAGCATCCAGTACAAGGTAATAAAAACAAGTTGAGAGAGGGATATGGTTAAATTACTTGCAGAGTTCTGAGGGGGGGAACCACTTCTGGTAAAGAGAGGGCTTTATTTACTTGAAAGATACCATTTATGCTGGCCTGGAAGTATGGCTAAGATTTGTCAAAGTGTAGAGAAAACAGAGAACAAAGCATTTTTTTTAAAAAAAGCATAAAAAAGCAAAAGCACAGAGAGTCTACAAAAAATATTGTGAAACACCAAGGTCAAGGGTTTAGATCCCCTTAATCTCCAGCCGCAAAAAAAAAGTATTGTGATATGTAGCTCAGATAATATGTTTGAACCAATTTGTAGGAGCTCCAGATGCCAGGCTAAAATGTTTTAATTTTATGAAAACAAATTACAGGCTAAAACAAATTACCAAAAAGTAGATAGGGGCATAATATGACCAGAGATGCATTTTAGGAGGGTTAATCTGACAGTGGTATAAAGCCAGTGTTCGCAAACTGTGGTCCATGTGCCAGATCTGGCCTGTGGCCTGTTCACAGCCCGCAAGCTAAAAATGATTCTTATGTTAAAAAAAAAAAAAAAAAAAGTAAAAAATAGAAACAAAGAATATGAAAAGGAGACCCCGTATAGCCTGCGAAGCCTATAGTATTTACTCTTTGGCCCATGCTGACCCCTGGCATAAAGAAGGAGTCAGAAGAAGAGAAAATGATTCTTATGTTTAAAAAAAAAAAAAAAAAAAGTAAAAAATAGAAACAAAGAATATGAAAAGGAGACCCCGTATAGCCTGCGAAGCCTATAGTATTTACTCTTTGGCCCATGCTGACCCCTGGCATAAAGAAGGAGTCAGAAGAAGAGATTTGACATGGGAAGACCAGTTTATAAAATGCTAATTCAACACTAGTAATAATAAGGACGAAAAGCTCTTCCACCATAAATACAAATATTTTAAAGTCACTCCTGTCCATCAAGATAATTGTTCCTTTTCTATGTGGTAGAATTTTGGGTTATTTCCATTTCCTTCTTCAAACTTTTTTTTGTATTTTTCAAGTTTTTTTATAATAAACAAGATAATTTATATAGATTTATTTTTTAAAATTCAAAAAACAAAAACTCCCAGCCTCATACCCCTATCTAACTACTGTCCTGTCCTCATGTTTGTAGTCAAGGTGTTCTTGTCTTCATGTCTTCACCTCCTAATGTGCCCTGGAACTCTCCTTTGTGAGGTCCCCAGGGACCTCTGAGTTGTAAATCCAAGAATTCTGCTCAGTCCTCACCACATCATCACATCAGAGCTGTCTGCCATCTGAGGACTATTCCCCACTTGGAACTCTGCCATTGCTTGGCCTCCCTGGATGGCGTCAGTCTCTTCCTGATTCTCGCCACCCTCTGACCACTCCCCTTCTCAGTATTTTTCTTGTGCAGGCTCTTTTCCTTTGCCAATTTGAAAATGCTGATGTTTAAGACTGTGTTCTCAGACCCCAGCCCTGTTCCCCCCTCAGGCTACAACCATGCTTAGATAATCTTGTCCACTCTCCCAGTTCACTCAGCCATCTCCACATGGCTAATGCCCACACCTCTCTACTGAGCTTCAGGCCTGAGTTTCTAATTCCCTTCCTAACAGTTTTGCCTTAATGTCACATCAATTTTGCAAACTCATCATAATTTGTCATAATCACCTTCAACCCTAATCTGCTGTCTTCCCTGTTTCCCCTTTTATACTATAAGGGAACATCATTCACACACTCAAACCAGAAACCTGGAGTCATCCTAATTCTGCTTGCCTTTTTCCCCTTCCCTCCAATTAAAACTCCAAGTCTCATATATTATACCTCCTCCATATCTCTTAGCTGCCCCATTTGACATCCTCACTGCCACAAGCTTAGACCAGGTACTCATCATTCCTTATAATCACCTCTTACCATCTACATGCCTCTGATCTCACCATTCCTCCCTGTATCTCTTCAATGCATTCAATAATTTATTGAGAACTGGGCACTGTGCTGGGCAATACAATGATGAACAAGATAGAGGTCCAAGTCTCCCCTAACCTCTTCCTTGCTGCCACAGTTCTTACACTCAAATCTGATCATGCTACTCAAATTCTTTACTAGCCCCTCCCCCATCACTTACAGAATTAAAATCAAAACTCCTCTGCATGGTATTCAAGTCCCTCCACAATCTGGCTTCTGCCTCTCACTGAGTTTTATCTCTGATTTCTCAATCTCTAATACTTTATGCTCTAGCAACAGGGAACTAGCTGCAGTCCCCAAATATGCATGTTCTCTTAGGCCCCTCGCTCTGGCATGGGCTGTTCTATCTGAAATCTCTTCCCTATCATGAGTGTTCCTACTCATCCTTCAAGTTTCTCTTTATACACCATTTCCTCAGTGCAGTGATCCCAGACATCCCCAGGCAAATTTTAAGGGCTGCTTCTCTCAAGCTCCCACCTACTCCATCGATAATTTCATTGTATGAATTACCTCAGTTTTTTCCCCACTAAACTGAATGCTCCCTTAAAGGAATAGGACCATCTTTTTATCTTTGTATCCTCATCACCTATCATAGTGCCTAGTGAATAGTTACGTGCTCAATAAGTACCTTTTCAATGAATTAACAAATTAGAGTGATACAACAAAAATAATTAGAAAGACAGGTTTGGGGCCGACCCCGTGGTGCACTCAGGCGAGTGCGGCGCTGGGAGGGCAGTGACACTCCTGCCGCGGGTTCGGATCCTATATAGAAATTTTTTTTTTTTTTTGTCTTTTTTCGTGTCCGGCAACGGATCGCAACCCTCAGTGTTGCCCCCGTACCGGACCGGGGACCGGCAACGGGATTGCAACCCTCGGTGTTGCTCCCGCGCCTCGCTCAGCCAGTGAGCGGGAACCGGTCTGTATGTGGGATCCGAACCCTCGGGCGGGAGTGCCGCTGCGCTTCCCAAGCGGCGCACTATCCAGTGCGCCACCGGGCCGGCCCTAGAAATTTTATAAAAAGGATGAAATATCTCTTGTTCCTACCATTGTTTTTTTAAAAATGTTATTTTGCCACTACCCAGTTCAAGTCTTCAACCAATCACCTTAATACCTGTGATATTAATGTTTGTTGTTAAGCAGCTGTTTTGTTGTTCCTTGCTGATCTCCCATTGAATTTTTTGGTGCTTCTGCTCTAGGCCTCATCTAGCTCTCAGAATTGACTCACCTAGCATTTTTCCCCCTCCCTTAGATCTAAGTTGACCTTACCCTCTACTTTAATAAAAAAGACTGTAGTCATCTAATGTAGTTTTCAACTTCTCTTTCCTTTTCTGCTTATATCAAAGGGAAAACACAGAATAATTTTTTTGCCTGTCCATTGATTCCATCTCCTCCTACCTCATTTTATCCCTTTCTCTGTAAATCTGTCCCCTTTCTTCTTGTGTGTCTCTCTCCACTGCTGCCTTCTCGGCTTACTCAAGAGCGCATGGTTACTTAGTGGAAAAAAGAAAACTAGAACTTAGAACTCCTCTGTAAGAAAAAAACAATCTCATTTAGCTTTTTGACCACTTTGAACTATTTCCCTGTCCTCCTCCTTTCTTTCAATGTCAGACTTATCCAAATTGTTATATATATGCTGTCATCATTTCTTTAGAACTTGTTAACTTTAACTCCTTCATGTGATTTCTGTCCCTACTACATTTCTGAAATGGTCTTCTCAAAAGATTTTAATGACCTAAATGTATATTCTCTGTCCTTTTTAAAATTTCCATACACTTTGATTTTGGTAGCACATTTGGCACTGTTAACCCTCCCACCTTCTTGAAGCTCCTGCATTCTATGCCACTCACACTACTTGGACTTTTTTTTTTTTTTTTTGTCTTTTCCTGCTGCTGTTTCTGACTCTCTTGGACCCTCTTCCCAATCTCCAAAAGTAAGAGTCCTCTTAAATTCTCTCCTAAACCCTCTTTCTTATCCCGCATTGTCACATACTCACTCTGCTTCTATCTGTTGCCTCCATGTGATGTCAAGCATGTCTACAGCCCTAACTTCCTGACCCTAGTTTCTAGCTGCCTGCAGTGTGTCCCAAACCAGAACTAGCTTTTCCTTCATTCTCCTGTTTTAGTAAATATTATCGCCATCTGGCAATAAAGCATGAAACCTCAGGCCTACTTTTGACTCAACCTTTTTCCTTTAGACCCGATCTCCTACTGGCAAACACGTTTTTGATTCCACCTACATGAAATAATATGTCCATCTCCTCCAAACCTGTCTTTCTTTTTTTTTGTCTTTTTCTGACCGGTAAGGGGATTGCAACCCTTGGCGTGGTGTCGCCTGCACTGCGCTCAGCCAGTGAGCGCACCGGCCATTCCTATATAGGATCCGAACCTGTGGTGGGAGTGTCGCCGCGCTCCCACTGCCGCACTCTCCCAAGTGTGCCACGGGCTCGGCCCCTTTTTATAAAATTTCTAAGTAGAGCAAGGCACCTGAAGCAAGCCAATCCAGCCAAACACAAAAAAATCATCTTACCGATATCTACACAGAGTCTCAAAGTGTCTCTCAGTTAACGACTAATCTAAACATCCAAAAATGTACATTTCATGCTTACCTGGAGTATTCTAGTAGCTTTTTGCTTGTAGTCAATTAATTCCTGCTTAGAGGACTCCAGGTTCAACTTGTATTGCTTGACTTGCTGCTGTAGTTCATCAACTTTCTTCTTCTCATCTGAGTATTTTCTTTCTGCCAGAGTAACTGCTTCTGCCAAATTCTGACGTTCCACTTCCACTTTATTAAGACGTGCAGCAAACTCATTCTGTGGTAAATATTTATATCATACTCATTATATCATTTAGCTTTGAAATATATTTTACAATTATCCATTCAGATAACTTAAGGGATTTATTAGCTCAGCCCAATAACATAATAGGGAGGGAAAAAAATTCATTTGTTAGGAGCTAAAGAATAGGAAATCTAAGGTTGTGGCTCCCACAACGCATCAATGCATCAAAATCAACTAGGGAGTTTGTTAAAAATACAGCCATCCAAGGCCTTTCCCAGGCTTACTGAACTGGAATTTCCAAGAGTGGGTTTAGGAATCTATTTTTTAAGAAATTCCCCAGCTGAATCTGGTCACTTGGATATTAAGTCTGATCTGATACTAGCTGATCAATGGCTAACAGGTCTACAGAAAACAAGGAAGTCTCTTAGAAAACAGAATTAAGTAAACAGTTGATTTTCTCTGACATCATCACTAATGTTTTCCCCTTATTTCAAATTTTCTAGTAAACTATTTAATGTGATTTTTTAGCTAGGAAACTTTTAAAGCACACTGTAAAAAACACATTGCCTGTCACTTGTTAGCCTGTTCAGAATTAAATCTCCCAGTTCTGAGAACTGTTACCCCTTATTTTCAAAAGCTCCCATCACCAGAAAACTCAGAAGTCAGAAAACTTTTGTAGTTACACGCCAATAACTAAAGCCCACAAACTTCTGATTCAAGATCAACTCATTTTGGAGAAAAACAGCAGGAGGACTACTTATACCAACCTTATACCAACACCGGAAAAAAATATAATACAACAAAAAAGGAAAACTATAGACCAATTTCCCTAATGAACACAGATGCAAAGATCCTCAACAAAATACTAGCAAATAGAGTCCAACAACACATTAAAAAGATCATTCACCATGATCAAGTGGGGTTCATCCCACGGATGCACGGATGGTCCAACATATACAAATCAATAAACGTGATACATCACATCAACAGAATGAAGGAAAAAAAACATGATCATTTCAATAGATGTAGAAAAAGCATTTGATAAATTCCAACACCACTTCATGATAAAAACAGTCAACAAACATGGTATAAAAGGAACTTACCTCAACACAGTAAAGGCTGTATACAAAAAATACACTGCTAGTATCATACTGAATGGACAAAAACTGGAGGCTTTTCCTCTAAGATCTGGAAAAAGACAATGATGCCCACTTGCCCCACTCTTATTCAACATAGTATTGGAAGTTCTAGCCAGCACAATAAGGCAAGAGAAAGCAATAAAGGGGATCCAAATTGGAAAGAAGGAAGTCAAACTATCCCTATTTGCAAATGACATAATTGTATAAATAGAAAACCCTAAAGATTCCACCAAAAAATTACTAGAACCAATAAATGAATTCAGTACAGTGGCAGGATACAAAATCAACACACAAAAATCGACAGCCTTCCTATATGCCAATAACAAAATAGCTGAAGAAGAAATCAAGGAAGTAATCCCATGCACAATAGCTACCCCAAAAAAGAAATACCTAGAACTAAATGTAATGAAGGAGGTGAAAGACCTCTGAAATGAAAACTATAAAACATTGGTGAAAAAATTGAAGAGGAGGGCCGGCTCCGTGGCGCACTCGGGTGAGTGCAGCGCTTGGGAGTGCAGCAGCACTCCCGCCGCGGGTTCGGATCCTATATAGGGATGGCCGGTGCACTCACTGGCTGAGCGCGGTGCGGGCAACACCACACCAAGGGTTGCGATCCCCTTGCCGGTCACAAAAAAAAAATTGAAGAGGACACAAATAAATGGTCGGATCCTATATAGGGACTCCCGCCGCGGGTTCGGATCCTATATAGGGATGGCCGGTGCACTCACTGGCTGAGCGCGGTGCGGGCAACACCACACCAAGGGTTGCGATCCCCTTGCCGGTCACAAAAAAAAAATTGAAGAGGACACAAATAAATGGAAAGATATCCCACGTTCATAGGCTGGAAGAATTAACATCACCAAAATGTCCGTGTTACCCAAAGCAATCTACACATTCAACACAATCCCTATAAAAATACCAATGACTTTCTTCAGAGAAAGAGAAAAAATGATCTTAAAATTTGTATGGAACCCCAAAGAACCCGTACAGCAAAAGCAATCTTGAACAAAAGAACAAACTGTAGGAATCACACTTCCTGACTTCAATATATACAAAAAAGCTATAGTAACCAAAACAGCATGGTACTGGCATAAAAACAGACAGACCAATGGAATAGAATAGAAAGCCCAGAAACAAACCCACACACTTACAGTCAACTGATTTTCAACACAGGTGCGAAGAACATACAGTCAGGAAATGACAGCCTCTTCAATACATGGTGCGGGGCAAACTGGATATCCAGAAGCAGAAGATTGAAACTAGATGCCTATCTCTCATCATACACAAAAATCAACTCAAAATGGATTAGAGACCCAAATTTAAGACCCGAAACTATGAAACTACTAGAAGAAAACATACGGGAAATGCTACATGAAGTGGGAGTGGGCAGTGCTTTTTTGAACAAGACCACAAAGGCACCAGCAACTAAAGCAAAAATAAACAAAAGGGACTACCTCAAACTAAAAAGCTTCTGCATGGCAAGGGACACTATCAACGAAGTGAAGAGACAACCTACAGAATGGGAGAAAGTGTATGCAAACTACACAGCAGACAAAGAACATACAGAATATATAAGGAATTCAAACAATTCAACAGCAAAAAACCACAAATAACCCAATTAAAAAATGGGCAAAGGCAGGCCGGCCCGTGGCTCACTCGGGAGAGTGCGGTGCTGATAACACCAAGGCCCCGGGTTCGGATCCCATATAGGGATGGCTGGTTCGCTCACTGGCTGAGCGTGGTGCTGACAACACCAAGCCAAGGGTTGAGATCCCCTTACCGGTCATCTTTAAAAAAAAAAAAAAAAAAAAAAGGGCAAATGACCTGAATAGACATTTCTCGAAAGAAGACATATAAATGGCCAACAGGCACATGAAAAAATGCTCAAAATCACTAATCATCAGGGAAATACAAATTAAAACCACAATGACATATCATTTCACTCCAGTTAGAATGGCTACTTTCAACAAGACAAAAAATAACAAATGCTAGTGAGGATGTGGAGAAAAGGGAACCCTCCTACATTGTTGGTGGGAAACTAAATTGGTACAGCCACTGTGGAAAACAGTATGGAAGTTCCTCAGAGAACTAGAAACAGATCTACCTTACGATCCAGCTATCCCACAACTGGGTATATACCCAAAGGGAATGAAATCAATATATGAAAAAAACACCCGCACTCCTATGTTGACTGCAACATTATTCACAATAGCTAAGAGATGGAATCAACCTAAATGCCCATCAATGGATGAATGGATAAAAAACTGTGGTATACAACACAATGGAATACTATTCAGCTATAAAAAGAAATTATATCCTATCATTTGCAGCAACATGAATGGAACTGGAAACCATCATGTTAAGTAAGGTAAGTCAGGCACAGAAAGACAAATACCACATGGTCTCACTGATATGGAAACTAAAGTGGAAACTTAAAAAAAAAAAAAAAGTGGTTCCCATACAGGTAGAGGGTAGAATAATGGTTACCAGAGGTTGGGAGGGGAAAAGGGTGAGCAGGATGAGAAGGGGTGGACTAGTGAATACAAAACTATGTTATCTACCTTCAGTGAATCATTGTGCAGTATATGCATGTATTGAAACAAAACACTGTACTCCATAAAAATAAATTTTAATAAAATTTTTAAAAAAGAACTCCAAAAAAAAATTTAAGAGTAAAATTCTAAATAATATCATGTACAATTTTCTTTTGAAGTAAATGAATCAGATTAAACTGGAATCAGAAAAAGCTTAAATAAAAAGAATAAACAAGATGCCCCCAAATCAGCATTTAATCAAATAATGGTAACACTTGTTGCACACCAAATTAAGTGAAAGATCTATATCTCTAATGAATATCAACTATTTTAACTGTATCTCAACACATAAAATTCATTTAACAAGAATCAAGCTAAATTTTCAAATATCTGGTTTTTGTCTCAGAAACAGAATTTCCTGAAATGCACTGCAGAATTTTATAAAAAAGGGTAAATGTTATGAAATAGCATAAAGTCATTCCTCCTTGTCCAAATGACAATAGAACTCTGTTGTCTCCAATTCTAACCTGCATTTGTTTATAACTCTCTTGCTCTCTCTTCAGAGTGGCGTCCGCTTCATACAGTCTCTCCTGAAGAGTTTGCAGAGCTTGATTCTGTAGGCTACTACCTTCACTGTGATCCTGCATTATTCTAAAAGAAAATGCATCACGTGAAATAACTCATTTCCAGTGTACAAGTGATAAGGTAAAATAATTTTTAAAGCATCAGCTTGCTTAGTTGGGCACAAAAAAGATGGTTTGACAAAAACATTCTTAGAGAAATTTTTTTCCTTTCTAATGCAATGTAATCTATATTTTTAGGCATCCAAATGTAAGCACACACCACGTATCAAAAGATGGAATGATACTATGCTCTTCAAATACTTTTAACTTCAGAATTTGCTAGCAATGCTTCTCAAAGTTCATACAATAAATCCATTTTAATCACACACATTTCCAACACCACCAAATGAAATTTTCCTTCATGTAGACTTCCAGAAAGCTAAATTTTCACTATGTACAATGCTTATCATTACTTGTATTGAAAAGAAAGAATCATTCTAGCTAATTTTTTTTCATCACCTACCGTGATTTTTCACTCTGTAAGGCTTCTAATGCTTCTGTACGAGTATTCAGTAGCTGGTCGGCTTCTTGGAGTCTCACTTTCAGTACAGCCAGCTGGGAATCCTTTGCAGCCACCACTTCAGTCAGGTCATCTACTTGGGCTCGGAGTTCTCGAGTTATTCGATCACTCTTTGAATGGTCAACATTCCACTTTTCAACTCTTGCTCTTGCTTTATTTAATTCTACAAAAAATGAAATTTCTCTATGCAAGCAATACCAAATACCTCTTTCTCAGAGCACACATAGATTCTCCTTTGAGTCCCTTTAGTACTTGACTTATTGCCAAAATTAGGAGTTTACAAATATCTTCAAGTTTTATTTATTTATTTTGCCCCATAAGGGACACCTATTTTTCAAGGCCAGTGTTTACACCTATGTTACAGTTAATAGATTAGAAAGGGGCATGAAGCTAACTGCTCTTCTATAATGTTGTTTTTTCTGGAGACAGAAAATCAAGCATTTGGGAACCAAAACTAGTAGACAGCACAGTGTTAATAAAAATAAAATGGCCAGTGGATTTGTGGAGTTCTGCTAGAGACGGGGGAAAGACTGGAAATCCAAATCAAAGGTACACCCCAGTAAGAATAAAACAAACAAAAAAATCTGAAGATAAACACAAGACCATCCCCTCAAGATGTGAATCATCCTTTTGTCTAGAGTATCCATGCAGTATATGCTACCAACCTGTTTGTCACTTAGTAACCCTCTAGGTCATTAGATTGGCTGTTGCCGGATCACAGTGCTTGTGTTCAAGTAACCCTTATTTTACTTATTCTAGTTATCGTTAATCTCTTACCATGCCTAATTTATAAATTAAACTCTATCATATATACACACAGAAAAAAACATAGTATACAGAGTCTGGTATTATCTAAGATTTCAGGTATCCTCTGAAGGTCTTGAACATATCCTCTGTGGATAAGGGGGAACTACTGTATATCTACATTAGTCTGGGTAAAGTGAAGCCTTTCGTAAAGTTGGTCTGACTAGTCACACTATCTTCCTATTCCACTCTCATGGGCCTCCAACCAGCCTTGGCAAAACTTTACCCACTGTCCACTCACTCCTTTCCAATTAGCCCTGGAGCCAGGGTAATTTTGTTTTTCTTTTGTTTTCTCCTCAGCCACACTTACAATAACATTCACACCTTCCCCTGTTGCTACCTCAGTCATGATTATTCGCTTTTTAATTACCCATTTCTGTGGAATCAGAGGGTTTTCTACTTCAGGACCACCTCACTACACAATTCCCAAGGGCACTATCCAAACTGAATTACATATACATTTTACGCCCCCCGGAGCAGCAATACTGTGATTCTGCCTACTAGTGTCCACTTTGCCTCATCTCACCTTTGGTCCATGGAAGAGTTCCCCTTGAAAAGTCAGAAAAAAATAAATCAAACAAAAAAATTACTAATGTTTGGTTCCTCTCAGTTCTTAAATTTCATGGTTCCTAAACACTGACCAAAAAAGCCAATAGTCTATGTTTCGGTTTGGTGAAGGACGATTGGTCCCATTTCCAAATCTGGGCCCTATAATTCTATGAAAATACCCTTTTGCAAGTCTCATTTAAACTATTCCTAATAGTTTAGATGTAACGTTTTTAGTTCATTTTTGAAAGTTAAATTCCTAATCCTGAACAATTTAATAAGGCTTTACCTTCTTGAGTTTCTTTGGATCTTTGAAGTAATGAGGCCATTTCTTGATTTAAAGACTGAACTTCATTCCTCAATAGCTGATTCTCCAGTCGAAGATTAGACAGTTCGTGTGATTTGCTGTCATCATTAGGTGCTGGGTTGTGATTAGTGCAGGTAGTATTTGATGATGTATTTTCCTGTGAAGAATGCTCTTGGTTTTCAGAGCCAGAATTATTAGCGGCTTCTGTAAACAAAAGAATACATTTTCCTTACATTGGCATGCTCACCACATATGCATTAGTAGTTTATTTTGGCTCATGTTGACTGCTATAGCTCAAATATCATAAAAAGTAAATTTAAATTCTCAATATATTTCCCTCTGATAAAAATTCATTCTCATAAATGGAGCCAATAGACCTTTAAGGATTCAGTGGATACAGTGTATGAATGGCAATGGAGAATACGAGAATACAATTCTGGGAGGGAGATAGAGATAATTTAAATGGTTGGGTTTAAGTAAAAAGGATTTCAGTTTCCCTTTTGTTTTTGAAATGTTTTTGAAAAAAAAAAAGGGAGAAGTCTCAACACTGAAAATATAAAAAGACACAATAGAACAGCTATGGATTTCAAGTAAAGGAAAGTAATAACAGGTCACAGTGATTTGTTATATACCAAACTGGAATCTAAAACATCATAACCAAAAGACAGAGACTCATGAATTCAGATTCATCTTGTTTTTGTTACTAAATGTGATAAAGGCATGATTCACGTTTTGGGGGGTCGGGGCAGGACAGAGCAGAAAGGTGTAAGATTTCATCACACTTCTCAGAACAGAGTGCAATTTAAAACTTATAAATTGTTTATTTCTTGAACTTTCCATTTTTTAAAATTTTCCAACTGCAACTGACAGTGGGAAACTAAAACCACAGAGAGTGAAACTGTGGATAAGGGGGGACGAGTGTAGAAATAAAGCTTTTCCTGAGACCCTGTATTTAATATTGAAGCTTACTTCAATATTAAAAAAATACCTTCTTTGGTAGCAAACTGCAATTACAGATGGCATATGATGGTGTGGAAATGCCACTGTATTCTGAAATGAAGCACTACATTGCTCTTTTTGCATCAATTTCTTAGGCCAAAAGAATAACATTTTTGCAATAGTAACTGAAAGAAAAAGATTCTTTCCTGTGTTTATCTTTAGCTTTTGTTTGTTTTGTTCTTACAGGGGTATACCTTTGATTTGGACTTCCATTCTTTCCCGTCTCTAGCAGAACTCCACACAAATTCATTGATCATTTTAGCGTTATTAACAGTGTGCTATCTACTAATTTTGTTTGTTTTTATAACCTTTTATGCTGAATGCATAACTCATTAATTTACTTCCTTCCTTTATCTTTAGTGTAAATATTTAAGGCTATAAATTTTCTTCTAAATACTGCTTTAGATATTATCCCGGAAGTTGGGAAATACACTTTCTTTTTAAAATCTTCATTTTGGAAATTGTACTTTTTCTTACTCTAAAAAAAATTATGTGATACGAACTGGCTGGCTAGAGCGTGGTATTATAATACCAAGGTCAAAGGCTTGGATCCTTGCAGCTGCCAGCCGCCACCTCCCCCCCAAAATTATGTGATTAAAAAAAATGAGGCTGGCCGGTGGCCAGTTAGCTTAGTTGGTTACAGCACAACCCTGTAACACCAAGGTCACAGGTTTGGATCCCCTTACCAGCCAGCTGCAAAAAAACCAAAAACAAAAACCCAACTATATCTGAATGATAAAACTGACTAAAACAATAACGATATGTGTAAAGATCTCTACAAGGTTTGATAAACAAATGGTCAATAATCAAAGTTCTCAGGGAAATGCAAATTAAAATCACAATGAGAACCAATACACACATGCTAGAATGGCTAAAATTAAAAAGACAACACCAATGTTGGTGAGGATATGGAGCAACTAAAACTATCATACACTGCTGTGAAAGTACAAAATGGTACAACCCCTGTAGAAAAAAGGTTTCATGATTTCTTATAAAATTAAAAATGCACCTACCCTTTGACCCAGCAATTCTAGTCCTAAGTATTTATCCAAGAAAAATAAAAACATTTACTCAGAAAGTACAAAAATCTTCACAGAAACTTTGTTTGCAATACTTCAAAACTGGAAACAATCTCAAGAGAAGTATGAATAAACTGTGGCATATCCACACCATAGACACTAAACAAAAATAAAAAGAAAAAATAGTAACATAGATGAATCTCACTAACATAGTTACATATCAGATTAGAAAGTGCACACACTATATGATTCCATTTATATGAAGTTTTAGAAGAAACAACTAAGGTGAAAAAAAAATTAGAAGAGCAGGTACTTTCAGGGATCGAGTAGGGAAGTTAACTGGAAAAAAACATGAGAAACTTTCTGGAGCAAAGGAAACCTATATCACGATAAGGACGTGGGTTACATAAGTACAGCCATTTGTCTATATAGCTTAAGATTTTTGTGCAGTTTGATATAAATAAATTTTACCTAGAAGAAAAAACTAATAATTAAGTGTGGTAGGGAATGGGTAGAAATGAAGATGACTTAAAAATGGAAGTGTTGGGCCGGCCTGTGGCTCACTCGGGAGAGTGCAGTGCTGATAACACCAAGGCCACAAGTTTGGATCCCATATACGGATGGCCGGTTTGCTCACTGGGTGAGCATGGTGCTGACAACACCAAGTCAAGGGTTAAGATCCCTTTACTGGTCATCTTTAAAAAAAAAAATAAATAAATAAATAAATAAAAATGGAAGTGTTTATCAGTATTGAAGCTGGATGATGGGTATGGAGGGTTCACTGTACTATTCTGTCTACTCGGTACAGGCTTTAAATACTCCATATAAAACTTTTTTTTTTAACTGACTGCAAAAAGTCCTCAGATCAAGCAAGTAAAAAGAATGAGGAAGAATAAAGATGTGAAAGCATAATTAACAAATTTAATGCAAGGATATATATAAGACAAAGCACCCAAATGCAGAGCACATCTCTTTTTCAAGGATACATGGAATACTTAGAAAAACTGACTTTATAACTTTATGGGACGTAGAACAATTCTCAGATTTCAAAGAATTGGTATTATAGACCATGCTATCTGACCTCAATGCAATGAAGCCAGAAATCATAACTTAAAACTAGAAAAATCTCATGTTTTAAATTATGAAAAACATTTTTTAAATAACTCATGGATCAAAGCAAAAAAATCATAACTAAGGGCTGGCCTGTGGATCACTTGGGCGAGTGTGGTGCTGATAACACCAAGGCCGTGGGTTTGGATCCCTATATAGGGATGGCGGGTTAGCTCACTGGGTGAGCATGGTGCTGACAACACCAAGTCAAGGGTTAAGATCCCCTTACCGGTCATCTTTAAAAAAAAAAAAAAGAGTATTTGTTTATTCAACAAATAAATGGCAAGAAAGAAGGTAATGGGGTACTCTATAGATTAAGAGAATCTTAAGAGGTATCTCAACTCTTGTTTGAATTCTGAAATAAACCAAATATTAAAAAAAAATATGAGACAAACAGAGAAATCTGAACATTGACTAGATATTAAGGAATTACGAAATTTTAAAGGTCATAACAGTGTGAATGTTTGTTTTTAAAAGCTTGTATTTTTTAGAGTAACAAAATGAAATGTTTATAGAAGAAATGATAAGATTTGTGACTTGCTTCAAAATAATTCTGTGGAGGGTGGAGGCAAAAAAAAAAAAAAAAAAGCGTGGGAAATAAGGGTACAAAATGAAACAGGAATAGCCATATGCTACATATTATTGTAGCTGGATAACAGGTAACATGGGAGGTCATCACTCTTTGTTTTGGTAGGTTTAAAATTTCCAAAATAAAGATTCTAAAAAGAAATAAAGTATATATCCAAGCTTCGGGGATAATATCTAAAGCAGTATTTAGAAGAAAATGTATAACCTTAAATATTTACATTAGTGATATAAGGAAGGAAGCAAATTAATGGGTTATGTATCCATCTGTAGAGGTTATAAACAACAAAATAACACAAAGAAGCAGAAATTAACAAAATAGGAAAGAAACACACTAGAGAAGAACATAACCAAAAATAGTTCTCTGGGAGCTATAAACAACATTAGGCCAATGAATTTTAAAATGGTACATGATGTTGAAACTCATCCAATTGAATACTTTAAATACATGCAGTTTTTTGTATGTCAATCATACTTCATTGAAGGTGTTCAAAAATATAGGCATTTAGCACATGCCAGGCACATGGTAAGGGTTTAATATATGCCAGATATTGATATTCTTCAGGCAGGATGTGTATCAAGGTTTGTTTTCTGCAGGGTGAGTATGAATGATTAGATTAGTGCCTGATTGTGTTACAGTTTCAGCTATGATACCTTCATTATTTTCCTGAAATTAAATAAAATAAATATAATCCCTCCAAAATGTATATGATATAGACAGATTCTTAGAAAAAAATGACATAACTCACCAAAAACAAATTCAAGAAGAAATGAAAACCAATTATATCAATAGTCAAAATCTTTCACTAAGAATAACCCAGTCCCTGATGGTTCTACCAGTGAGTTCTAGCAAACATTCAGGGAATAAATAATCTCAGTCTTACACCAATTAATTAAGACAATAGAAAAAAAAAGGGAACACTTTCCAATTCATTTTATAAGGCTAACATAACTGTATACTAAGATAAGTGCAAAAATCCTAAACAGAATATTAGCAAACTGAAAGTTTGGTTTTATGTTTAAAAAATTTGATTGGTTTGTATATTTATATTAAAGAAGAAAAATCATATTATCATCTCCATAGGTAAGAAAAAAAATACCTAAAATTCAACATGATAAAACTCAAACTAGATATATATGAGAACTTCTTTAACCTGATAAAAAGTACCTATGGAAAACTTACAGGCCGGCCTGTGGCTCACTTGGGAGAGTGTGGTGCTGACAACACCAAGTCAAGGGTTAAGATCCCTTTACTGGTTAACTTTAAAAAAAAAAAAAAAAAAGAAAACTTACTACAAAATCATACTTAGTAAAACGAAATATTCCCTTCAAGACAAGGAACAAGACAAAATTGGATGTCAAGTTCTAGCCAATGAAGTAAGGCAATGAAAAGATTTTTTAAAAAAGACAAAAGGGCTAAGAAGAAACAAACTGCCATTATTCACAGATGATATGATTGTGGTATTCAAAATCTAAATGCATGTAAAGAAAAATATGAAGATTAAGAACTATCTATGTTGCTGTGCATGTACATACAAAAACCAATATCACAGCAACAGCAGAGAACAAAAAGTTTTAAGCAATACCATTTATAATAGCTCAAAAAATATGAACTGCTCATGAAGAAATCTAACATAAAGTATGTAAGACCTTGGAGAAAACAATATCTTAATGAAAGACATTAAAAAATAAGTTGAAATTATACCATATTAATGGATTAGAAAAGTCTATATAGTAAAAGTGCTGATTCTCACCAAACTGTCTATACAGAAGCAATGAATTCCCAATAAAAAGACCAACAGAAGTTTTGTAAACTTGGCAAATTTTAAAATGCATATGGAAGTACAAAAGTCCAAAACAGCATTTTTTTTTTTGAAGAACGACCACAAGGTGGGAGAAGTTGCCCCATCAGATATCAAGGAATATTATAAAGATACATTAGTTAAGACAGTGTGGCATCAGCACAAGGATACACAAATAAACCAATGAAACAGAATTAAGTCCCAGAAACAGACTAATGAATAGATGGATATTGGATATATGACAGAGGTGGTACTGCAAACTGGTAGGGAAAAGTTTTTTTAATAAATGATGCTGGGACAGCTAATTTCCATATGGGAAAAAATGGAATTGGATGCCTACCTCACACCATACATAAAAATCAACTTTAGGTAGGCACCTAAATATGAAAGGCAAAACTATAAAACCTTTACAAGAAAATATAGGAAAACATCTTTATTTTTTATTTTATTTTTGGAAGCTGGCCAGTATGGGGATCTGAACCCTTGACCCTGGACGTTACAAGGCTGTGCTCTAACTAACTGAGCTAACCGGCCAGCTCCCGGAAAATATCTTTATGACCTCAGGGTAGGGCAAGATTTTCTAAGACACAAAAAACACAAACCATAAAGAAGGATAAATTCATCTACATTAAGAACCTCTATTCATCGAGACACCATAGGGGTAAGGAGGACTAAGGTAAAACTGGTGGAGACTGAGAAAGAATTAGCATTTAGAATATATAAAAAATGTGGGCTGGCAAGTTAGCTCAGTTGGTTAGAGCGCAGCCTTATAACCCCAAGGTCATGGGTGTGGTTCCCAGTACCAGCCAGCCACCAAAAAAAAAAAAAAAAGAATATATAAAGAATGTCTATGAATCAATAAGAGAAAAAAAAATGATCAAAAAAACTTGATTAGGGGCCGGCCTGGTGGCGCACTGCTACAGTGCGCTGCTTGGGAAGCGTGGCAGCGCTCCCGCCGAGGGTTCGGATCCCACATGCAGACCGGTTCCCGCTCACTGGCTGGGCGAGGCGCCGGGGCAACACCAAGGTTTGCAATCCCGTTGCCGGTCCCCGGTCCGGTACGGGGGCAACACTGAGGGTTGCGATCCGTTGCCGGACACGGAAAAAGACAAAAAGACAAAAAAAAAAAAAAAAAAATGTCAATAATCCCAAGGTTGAGACCCTATCCTGGAGAAACAAACAATTTTTATAACTCCTGTATATTATAACTGGCTCTAATTCATTTCCCTGCCAACCAGATTCCCTTTGGTCCACCCTCTACAATTAAATGCAAATTGTTTTCCTTAAAAGTAGAAAAATAATTCATATCAACTCTTGGTTTAAAGACCTTTATCAGCATCACACCGCCTATGGCAGTCATTTTCAAATTGTATTGGCCTAACAACCACCTAAGGAACAAAGAAAATTCAGATGCCCTGGCTCCATCCCCAGAACACCTGATTCAAGAAGTCTGGGGAAGCACTCAATAATTCATTTTTTATTAATCACACAAGTGAGTCTAATGCAGGTTATTCAGGGAACAAACTTGAACAATGATCTATTAGAATAATGGGTTTAAACAAGCAAATAGTGTCATACAAGGGCCTTCACAAACAGCTCTCAACTTTCATTACTAGCTTCATTTTCTTCATCGTCATCTATCACACACTCACTGTTTTCAGAATTTTCTTACAACCTTTTTCTATTCTATCAACCCTTTAAAGAACCTGCTCTTTCTACATGGAATGCTGTCTCCAACCCCTTTTATTCTTCACCCAGCAAACTCCTATTCACCCTTTAAGACCGAACTCAAAACACAGACCCTCTGTGAATACTTTCCTGAATACCTTAGACAATTTCTTATAAGCCTCCTCTTGCTCCAACAAGACTCTGACCATACTTCAGTGACTGCATTTACTACACTATATGTAAATTACCTGCTTACATGTCTATCTCACCCACTAGACCCTTCTGCATCCTTGTACCCAGTAAGTTCTCAATAAATGTTTGTATAATTAATCAAGACAGTTGAGAATTTAGGAGTATGTGAAGATAATTAACCAACTATTAGTGCATGCTTCTCTCTTCAAAGCACAAAACCGCCTGCTTCTATACAACTTTTTATCTTGAAGATACAAGACTGATTTTATTCACTAACAGCTAAGACAGTGAGAGAAATTAACATAACAAGCTTCTATTAATCATCAACTCTACAATGAATCCCTGCAAAAATCTATCATGTTTATTGCTGTTAAAAATGTTTAGTAGGGGGAAGACATTCTATTTTATGGAATAATGTGTTGCCCAATTTTAGAATCACAATCAAGCCAATTGAGATCCTAACTAAATTCGTTGTAATTCTGTTCTTTGACACTCTGAACCCCTCTAATTTCAAGGTAAAAAAAAACCCCAAAAAACAAAGAAATGAAGAAATAATATTTGCACAAATAGGGGATAACTAAAAGAAAAAAAAAAAAGGCAAGATGAATACACTGAGTATCAGCACAACCAACTTATTTGCTTTTTAAAAATAACCCAGGGCCAGATCATCTTCATTTCAATTTTTTAAACTTTAAATACGTTATTCTTTCCCCCGTGCCCTGAAATTACAAGAACTCTCCATTGCCTTGATATTGAGAACACACTGAGCTGAGTGCTGACATGCTGGAGCAGATGTTCTCAATTCCTCTGCCTCCAGAGGGTGTGGGCAGCCTAGGCAAAATGTTTAGTAGGTACTTGAATTAGCGATGTTACCATATTAACCTCATTTTGCAAGTGAGAAGACATACTTGTAGAGGTAACTTCACAGTGAATTAAACAACTGAAAACCAGAATTCTACGCTCTTACTTCACTACTAGGTCAATGCCTTCAACTGTTCAATTTGGATCAAAGCTCAGTTTCTCAGCTTTACTTCTGGAGGATGTGAAAGGGGATCACACAAAAAACAAGCCAGAATATATGTGAAAGATAGCCGCCTGTCATTTTTATAATCCCAATAACAAAAAGAAATGAATTGAGATAGTCTGAAATGCAAAATTACACATTTTTTTTCTTTTTATTTTTTGGCAGCTGGCCAGTATGGGGATCCAAACCTTTTGAAATTACACATTTTCTTTCAGATTTCAAAATTTTCTTTTTTTAAATCTTAAAATATCATAGAAAATCAATTTTGACATAATTTCTTAGTTGCTGGGTTGGGTAAAGTTACCCTACAGACAACATTCAAAGGTCCCTACTATAACTGTATAAATATATTGACTAATAGTATTCAATCTATCTCCCCTGTTTACACCACACATTTGCAGAGAGCCTGCCCTTATACTGTGGGGACAGATCCCATAAGTGTGCAGAAACACTATCAGAATGTTTTAGGCTGTGATGACACATCGAATTTGCTTAACTCTAAAAGAAATAGAGGACTGATTAACTACCATGGATCTGGCTCCCAGAAGAATTTTCTTCAGTGGTTTTGATGGTGGTTATACTCGTGTTCACAGAACTGACACTCGATGTTTGAGAATTCTGAAAGACGGGTGTCTTGCCCTTTTCTTTTTTGATTTCCACCCTACTGGTAGGCTCCTTCTGTGAACTATTAAGAAAATCAAATAGCAGCTCATCATCAGGTTCTGACTTTTTTCTTCGAACAAACTGGGATGAAGGCCTAGGAACAGATGCATTTTCAACAGGATGAGAGGTCTCCACTGGTGTCCTAGATCCTACTTTCACATTCGCAGTGCCAGCTAAGACGGTGGCTTTTTGATTTAGAATGTTATCAGCTGCTGAGGAAACATAAGTAGCTTTAGGTCCAGTCTGGTAAGTCAAATCTGTATTTTGCTGGTGAAGTTCAGAATAGTCAGTATTTTTGCTATATACGATATTGCTGGTGTTCTCTTTTCTACTAAGAGCTGTTGCAGCCCCTTGATCAACTCGGTTTAAAAGATCTTCTGCCCTTCCAGCAAGATCAGCAAACCAAGACATGATGGTAGCAGAATACTCCTACTGGTGAACCTGTAAAAAGGACATAAACTGATCAGTGTGCCATTAACAGCAGAGTATAATGGTTAAGACCAGGCTCTGGAGTCAGTACTGGGTTAAAATTCTAACCCTGCCTCTAACTAGCTAAGTAACTTTGAGCAAGCTTCTTAACGAAAGCTGAAAAACCTTATCTAAAAAATGGGGAATAAGTGTACTTAATTTACACGATGAAATAATACATAAAAAACACGTTGCAAAATGCTTGGCCCAGTAAGCACTCACTTTAGTAGTTGCTATTACCATCACTACAACTAACACTACTGTTTTTATTGTTACTGTTTCAATGAAGGGTGAATGTTTTTTTTTTTTCCTTTTTGTCTTTTTTCGTGTCCAGCAATGGATCGCAACCCTCAGTGTCGCGCCCGTACCGGACCGGCAATGGGATCGCAACCCTCGGTGTCGCGCCCACACCTCGCTCAGCCAGTGAGCGGGAACTGGTCTGTATGTGGGATCCGAACCCTCGGCGCTCGCGCTCCCAAGCGGTGCACTGTAGCAGTGCGCCACCGGGCCGGCCCGAAGGGTGAATGTTAACATAGTGAAACCATCAGTTATGGGCTAAATTGTCTTCTCTTCCCCTTCGTAACGGGATCGCAACCCTCAGTGTCGCACCTGTACCGGACTGGGACCGGCAATGGGATCGCAACCCTCGGTGTCGCGCCCACACCTCGCTCAGCCAGTGAGCGGGAACTGGTCTGTATGTGGGATCCGAACCCTCGGCGCTCGCGCTCCCAAGCGGTGCACTGTAGCAGTGCGCCACCGGGCCGGCCCGAAGGGTGAATGTTAACATAGTGAAACCATCAGTTATGGGCTAAATTGTCTTCTCTTCCCCTTCTTCCTCCCAAATTAATATGTCGAAGCCCTAACCCCCAGACCTCAGAACGTGACTATATTAGGAGAGAAGATCTTTAAAGAGGTAATTAAGTTAAAATGAGTCATTAGGGTGGGCCCTAATCCAATATGACTGATGCCCTTTTAAGAGGAGGAAATTTGGACACAGATATGCAGTGAGAAGACCATCTGAAGACACAGGGAGAAGGAGGCCATCTGCAAGCCAAAGAAAGAGGCCTCAGAAAAAAACCAACCTCACTGACCCCTTCATCTAGACTTCTTGCCTTCAGTATTCTGAGAAAATAAATTTCTGTTGTGCAAGTACGCAGTCTGTGGTACTTTGTTATGGCAGCTCTAGCAAATTAATACAGCACCCAAACAGCAAATAATCAATATGGCAAAATTCCAGTACAACCAAATAAAACAACGATTCTCTGAAGTTTGCTTTAATGTGCTAAAACTTGAAAAAAGTCATAACACCGAAGTCCAGGGTTCAGATCCCTGTATCAGCCAGCCACCAAAAACACTTCTTCTGATTAATACATAAGCTATCTTAATGTTAAACTGTAGCAATATTGTGGATAATTTAGGTGTGCACATACATAATTTATCTAAAGAACATGTTCAATAATTCAAATACTCAGTACCTACCATGTGCACATTAAGCTAAGTTCAGAATAAAGAAAAAGATTGTATAACTCATTCATTTGATTACATATATTTGGGTACTCATTAAGTGCCACAATAAATCCAAGTAATGATGAAGTAATTAACCCTCATGATATAGAAGAAAGAGCACTATAAAAAAGTCAACAACCATATCTTGAATGTGCATATTGTTCCTTTTGCCTGGAACTCTTTCACAGTTAACTTTTTCTTGTTCTCGGTCTTCACTTGAACACCATCTTTTTCTTTCTTTCTCTTTCTTTCCATCTAAACTGGGTCCTATCACTCTCTGTTCATGCCCTATTATTTTGCCTTACAATCCTTCGTGTTTTATAATTACATGTTATTGTTTTTTTCTTAATATCTCTCTCTCCCTCTTGGGGAAGGGGCTGGGGGACATTGACTGGATAAAGGCCATGTCTGTTTTGCTCACCAATGAATTCCCAGCATCTAGCACACAGTAGGCATTCATAAAACTGCTGAACGGATTTAATTTTTATGTGCCAGATGCTGTGTACACATTACCTTTATCACACACAATTTTCACAACCACATTATGTGGTAAATAGCAACGTCTTTTTTTTTTCTTTCACAAATTTGGAAAACGTTTACAAAGATCCCAGAGTTTAGATGGCAGCTCAGATACTCAAATCTAAGTCAGCCTAGTGCCAAACGCACTTTTTAACCATCTCCCCATATCTAGCCTCTCAAAATATAAATAACCTCAAGAAACTCAACCTTTAAACTTGTTCTTTACAAAATGTAATTACTACACATCTGTGTATTTCAAAGTTTAGGCGACATCAAATAAAAATGGAGGCGAAATACTTGGTAACATTTAAAACTCAATACAACGTATTATTCTCAAATTAACACTGGTGGTTGAGTAGGAGCAAATAATCTCTCCTAACAAAGCAATCAAAACACACTGATAATTCCTTATATCTTGCCTCCCATTTAGCCCAAAGTTAATAGGGCTTTAAAACAATAGCATGTGAATTAATGTTGATTACCTAATTAAACTAACGAGGGCCCTGGCCACTTGCCCCACTGACAAACTGGAGCGGACTTCAGAAGAACAAATACCTGAAGGAATTCCTGGGGCACTCACTGTCCTAGAGGCAGAAACAGTGCATGGGACGTGGGAGGGTCTGTAAACCGCAGTGGCGGTGCCTGCCAGGTGTCAGTACAAATGAAGGGACGCTGGAGATCAGCCTGTCAGGCCAGGTCGTCTGTTAGTCACTCGGTGGATCCCAGGTACGCGAGCGCGGAGCCCCTCTCTGTTCCCCACCCACCTCGTTCGGGCCTATGGAGTGGGAAGAGCGACCAGGCCGGGGTCGGAGGGAAGGAGGGAGGAAAAGGGAGGGAAGTAAACAACGCCGGCTGAAGCCCAAGGGGACTCTCCCGCCCCCTTCCTTAGACCCCAACAGGGCGAAGATGGGCGCGACCCGGCGGAAGGCGGAGACCAGAGTCTCCGCTGAGAGGACGGAGCCCCCTTTCCATACGGACCCGCCTCGTCCACTGGGCCCTCGCCGCCGCCTCACCTGAGGACTCCCGAGCGGCTGCACTGCGCCCCTCAGCAGCGGGCCGAGAGAGGGCCCAGGCTGAGTAAACCCCTTCCAGACCCGCCGTAACCCTCATACAGCTTCCGGGAGACGTGGAACAGCGGCGAGGACCCCACAACAGAGTGGCCTTCGAGCTGCCTGAGCGGCAGGGAACCGAGAGCAGCCACCTGCAGCGACTCAGGCGGCGGCGCCCGCGGCTGCGGGGGCCTCGCGCCTGACCACGCCCCTCTTCCGCCCGCGGAGAGACTGGGCAGGGGCAAGGCCTGCGTGCGTATGACGTAGCTCACCGCCCCCTGACGACGGCATACACGCGGCTGGCACAACATTGGAAGCCACGCCCACAAGTGGGCGGGCCTCATTGCGGGACACGTGGGGGGCAGAGGCGGTGCCGCGCCTGGAAGGAATTTGAGGCTTGGATTAGGCGGGCGGGGCGTGAGGCCCAGGTGTTCCTACCGACTTCACCTTTCTCCCTTCGCCTTCCCTCTTTTCCATAGTTTTATGGCATCAGATAGGAATACAGAAAACATGATTCCTGATTTCATGGAGCTTACTTTCTAGTGGCAGAGACAGATACTGCATAAACCAGTATATGAACAAGACAATTGTAGAGCATTACCAGAGCTGTAAAGACAAGAAGACTGGGAGAACTAGAAGCTAGGGAAGTATCTTAAATCAGGTAGTCAAGGACTTTCTGAGGAGGTGATGTTTGAGCTGAGACCCAAAGGTTGGTCCAGGCAGCGGTATTGTAGTTGTTATGTAAACAGTTCATTGAATATTTGAAATTATTCTAAAATCCACATTTAATAATTCAGCAAATATTCAGCACGTACTATGGGCACAGTATTGGGTTAATATGGCCCTAATGACAAGTCTACAACATAGTCCTGTTGGGAGGTGCTCGCACAGAGAATCCAAGACCAATGTTGGTATTACAGCTCTTTATTAGTTTACAGCTCTTTTTGGTGTTACAGCACTTTGTCGCTTGCAAGCAAGGAGAGCAGGAGCATCAGGCTAGTGTCTCCCTGAACAAAGGAAAGGGGCAGCCAAAACTTCCCTCCCAAATTCTCATTTAGGTCCTCTTATACAATGAGGGGTGCAAATCTCTTAATTCGGATTGGTTGGCTATGAGACATAGCTCATTGGTCAGTTCTGGAGCCAAATTTGCATTTGGCCCTTAGGGTGGTGCAAAACCGATTTTACCTTTCCTTAGCACATGGGTGCAGGAAGCAAGCTAGATTACAGAAGCCAAAGTTTGATATTAAAGACAGCCAAGCATAAAATTTCTTAACAGTTTCTCCAGTGGAAGGGGGCAGGTTTAACAATCAGAAAATGCCCAGGGTTCCCTGCTTCAGTCCCAAGTATCTCCATTTTCAGGTTGAGAAAACTAAGACAATGAGGTTAGGCAACTTGTCTAAGATCAGCTGCCCTAATAAGGAGTCCACCTTACTCCACAGCCTGTGCTGCTTAGACTCAATGTTTTCTTATCTCCAAATTAAATGTTGAAAGTAATTACAACTCCTTCTTTTCTTCCTCTCAAGTCAGGTTTAGCCCAGTGAAGATAAAAACTTTCAGCAGCACCAAGAGGTAATAATAATAATATTGCCATCTAACATTTATTGAGCTCTTCTTAAGTGCAGAATACTGTGTTAAGAATTTGATGTGCTTCATTGCGGTTAATTCTCACAAACACTGTAAAGAAAGTACTGTGGTTGACATTATTGTTCCAACTATGAACTTGCTCTTCCAGTTAAGGACTATACATCATCACCTGTTGCCATGTGACTGCAATGCATCCTATAGGAGGTGTCATACCTGGGTCTTCACAAACATGTCCCAACTGTTTCCAGAAAGGTTTCCAGTAGCTGTTTCCAGCCTAACTGACGTCAGGCTTGATCATATGACCTTCCTTTGGCCAATGGAATGTGAGCAGAAGTGTTTTTCACATCTGAGCAGAAGCATTAAGAGCTATTATGTATTTCCACCAATTCTCTTGGTCTTTTTCTTCTCTCAGGAGAATGGCCTGTCCCAGATGGAGCTGCCCCCTCAGCTTGGGTCCTGGAAGGAAAAAAATACGTGAAACAGCCCACATCTAACATGTCACATGAGTGAAAAATAAAACTTTGTTGTTAGAAACCACTGAGATTTAGGATAGTTTCTTACACGACCTTACCTAATGAAATGTGACTAATACATTCCCCTATTTTACGGATGAAGACACTGAGATTCAGTGAGGTTTAGTTACTTGCCCATGGTCACATAAGTAAGTTCAACATCTGGGATCAAACCTAGGTCAGTGTGACTTCAGAAACAATGTTTTTAACCATTGAAGAGTTGAGAATGAAAGAAGTTGAGGCAGAGCCAAATCTTCCATGTCAAAAAATTGACAGTGGGCAGGCCCCCAAAAACAGTGTTATAAGAACTCCCTAAGAGAATCAGCATATAGACACCTGCCACCCATAAGTCATTGGGGCCGAGGCTGGATTAGCCAGAGGAACAGCACAACCAACAGAAAAAAGGCTACAACCTTACCCAGTAAGAGAATTTGCCCTTTTCTTCCCCCCTGTTCCCTGCCCTAAAGTCACCAAAGGAACTAACGCCTAGAAGAGGAAGGGGGAGAAGGAAGCCTCTAGTGGAACCAAACTAGTCTGTTCCAGGGACCAGGGAAGTCTTAAACAAATAGGGATGTATTATGACTTCTGGAATGGCAGAGTGAGAAGCTTGGCAAATCCTCTCCCCCAAAAAACAATTATGTTATTGGACAAAATTGTGAAAAAACAGCCATTTCAGTTCCCTGGAAATCGACCACAGACATAACACAAATTAGGAAGCATTTATTCATGAAAACTACTGAACCTTGGGTAAGAACAGTGAGAGTCTGTGACATTTTAGCCTAGGGAAATTTCCAGTCCCTCTCCTCCAGCTCCAGCGGTGGGTAGTTCTATCAGGGCTTGGAAAGCTATGAAAACTGAAAACCAGCAGCTTTGCTGCCAGAGGGAGCTGACTTGATTAAGAATGGAGCCAGAAAAGCCCCCATGGCCAAAGGGAAGGCTCAGTTGGGAATACCAATATCACAGCGGCTGGGTTGCAATATTGGTTGGGCAGAGAACTGACTAGAAGGCCGGCTGGACGTTTAGCAGGGAGATCCAGTTAATAGGATAGCCATATAGACTCTGATAAGCTCCCATATACACTGGTGGCCTGGAAGTCTATGTAAGCTCAGGAGAGTCTGAAAAAAGCCCTAGTCATCTACTCATCCCTGGCTGAACATGTAGCCTTGCACAGATGTAGAGGAGACACAAGAAAACCCAGGAAAGTAAAAGTCTTATAAATTGTGTTAATTTTGAAAGTGTTCCACAAATCATCTTGATGGTACCGGTCCATCAAGAAAGGGTAGAAACCTTACTGGTTCAAGGTGTTTAAGTACCTCTGACCAATAATTGACTGACTGCTAAGCTATGTTGACCCTTGTAAAAAGCCCTAGGAAACTAGCCTTAGAAATAAAAATAAGGAAAAACAACAACAACAAAAAACTGAGCAGAAACATCAGTGTCAGCACACTGTGAAGGAGAGAAACTCAGAATCAGTTCAGGCAAGTCACTAAACAAACAAACTTACAAACAAACAAAAAAACCACTTTCCCCAGGGTACAACATAACAGAGTTGCTACAATATCTTATCTGAAATATCCGGTTTTGAAAAAAAAAAAATAAGCAGGGCCAGCCCGTGGCTCACTCGGGAGAGTGTGGTGCTGATAACACCAAGGCCACGGGTTCGGATCCTATATAGGGATGGCCGGTTCGCTCACTGGCTGAGCGTGGTGCTGACAACACCAAGTCAAGGGTTAAGATCCCCTTACCGGTCATCTTTTTAAAAAAAAAAAAAAAAAAAAATAAGCAAACACAGAATGTGACTATACATGGGGGGTAGGGTGGGGAGGTAGGGGTGAAAATCAATACACATGCTCTGAGATGTTGGACTTAACATATAAGGACTTTAAAGCAGGTATCATAAATATGCTCAAAGTACTAAATAAAGATATGACAACAAAGGCTCATCAAATAGAGAATCTGCAAAGAGATAGGAATTACAGAAAAAAACCAATGGAAATTCTAGAGTTGAAAAATGCAATAAATAATAAATGAAAATTTCACTAGAAGGGCTCAATGCAAATTTGAGCTGACAGGAGAAAGAATTAGGAAACTTGGAGATAGATCCATAGAATCATTGAATCAATAGAAAGAGTGAAGAATGAAGAGTCCCAGAGACCTGTGTGACATCAAGCATAGCAACATGTGTATATGGGAATCCCAGGAGTGACATAATGGGGGGGAGGGGCAAGAAAAGTATTTGAACAAAACATGGCCAAATGCTTTCCAAATTTGATGAAAACATTAATCTATATATCCAAGAAGCGCAATGATCTCCAAATAGGATAAACACAGAGATCCAACCTGGCACGTAACAGTCAAGCTGTTGAAAGACAAAAAGAGAAAATCTTAAAAGCTGCTGGAGAAAAATGACTCATCAGAGACAGGGGAACGGGTATAACAGCTGACTTCACGTCAGAAACACTGGAGGACAGGCCGTAGGATGACATATTTAAGGTGCTGAAGGGAAAATAACTGTCAACCAAAAATTCTATTTCCAGTAAAACTATTCTTTAAAAATGAAGGCAAGATAATGACATTCCCAGATAAACAGAGACTGAGAGAATTTGTGGCTAGCAAACCTGCCTTATAAGAAATAATAAAATTGTTCAACCTGAAAGGAAATGACACTAGGTGGTAACTGAAATCTACATGAAAAATTAAGCAAAGCTGAGTGTTAAATACTAGGAAAGTCTGTTCTAATAACCAAAGTGGATGAAAATTATGGAATCAGGCAAGATGTCATCAAGGAAACTATGATTCAGAGAAAAAAATAGGAATTGCTATAAATGTAGGTGAAGAGAATTGTTGGAAGAAATTAAACCATTTCCAGTCAGTGTCCCCACTGAGCTGAGGCTTCCTAACCAATTGTTTATTCTAATATCTCAGAATGTTTTTTGCCTCCCACAGCAGTGGAAGCATAAGCTCCGCCTGAGGAGTGACTCTTTTTCTGTATGTCCTGCTTGATTGGCATCACCACTGTTACACGTTTTCTTCCAACCTATACTTCTCCTTCATAGCATTTACCCAATTGTAATTATATGAGAGACGGCAGGGATAGTGTCTGTCTTTTCTACGGCTGTAAGAGCATCTGCTCATGCCCGGGAACGTACATGGCATGAAACAAATGCCCTTAAATATTGAATCGTAAATGAATTAGCTTCAAGTGACTTAATATCTCTGACCCTCAATTTTATTATCAGAAAAAAAGGACTGTAGTGAACTAGAATAAATCAAAGCTGAAAGTAGGAAAACCTTGGTTCTCTAGTACGTAGCTGTGTGAACTTGAGCGAACCACCCTACTTCCCAGGCTTCATTTTATGAAATGAAGATGTTAAACTAGAGTGAGGGATCACAGGTTTGCAACCTCCATTAATTGCTTTTGTTTTGTCTTGGCCATGGCACAATGTTTGATTAAAAACAAACAAACAAAACATAAAAATACGCCCAGTATGTTGACAGGAGTGTAGAGAAATAGACATTCTTATGCGTTATTGGTGGGAATGTAAATTGACATAACCTCTATGGAGGACAAAGTTGAAATGTATATCAACACTGAAAATGTATAAACCCTTGCTGAGTTTGATATCCACATGGAAAAAAATGAATCTTAACTCCTACTTTACACCATATGTTAAGAGTCAATTCCAAAAGGCTTGTAGAGGGCCGGCCCGGGGGAGTGTGGCGGCGCTCCCGCCGAGGGTTCGGATCCCACATACAGACCGGTTCCCGCTCACTGGCTGAGCAAGGTGCGGGCGCAGCACCGAGGGTTGCAATCCCGTTGCTGGTCCTGGTCCGGTACGGGCGCGACACTGAGGGTTGCAATCCGTTGCCGGACACGAAAAAAGACAAAAAAAAAGGAAAAAAAAAAAAAAAAGGCTTGTAGATCGAAATGTGAAGGGAAAAAATCAAAAGATTCTACAAGAAAACAGGAGAACATCTTCACGACCTTGAGGTAGACAAAAATGCCTTATACAGGGTATACACAAAAAATACTAACTATGAAAGAAAAGATTGCTAATTTGGACTTTCTTAAAATTAAGAAGTTTTTTCTCAAAAAAACCCCCCCAAAAAACAAAAAATCCCAGAGAGTGAAAGGAAAGCCAACAATTGAAAGAAGGTATTTATAGTACATATATCTGACGAAAGCCTTGTATTTAGATATATAAAGCACTCCTGAAAATCTTTTTTTTTTTTTAAAGGCACTCTAACAAGAATGGACTAATATCTTAAATAAGCACTTCACAAGAGAAAATATCTAATTGGCCAAAAGCACATGTAAAGGTTGTTTAACATTACTAGTCATCAGAGAAATGAAAATGAAAATTACAATGAAATACCTTTGCATACCCACCAGAATGGCTAAAATATGCAGGGATGGAAAATACCAAGTACTGATGAGGATGTTGAGCCACTGGAGTGGTCATACATTTCTGAGAGGAGAGTAAGTGGTAGGACCATTTTGGAAAACTTTGGCTATATCTACTAACGTTAAACATAGACCGCTCTATGACCCAGCATGGGTCTACCCCATGAGTCAGCAATTCCACCCAGGAGAAATCAGTGCAAGTGTCCACCAAAAGACATGTACAAGGGTGTTCAAAGCAGCTTTGTTCATAATTGCCACAAACGGAAAAAACCCGAATGACCATAAACTGGAAATGGATAAACAACTTGTGGTGTAGCTATACAATGCAATACTTCACCCTGATGAAAAACGTGAAAGTACAATACCATAGATGAATCTCACACATGTAATGTTGAGTTAAAAGAAGCCAGTTTTGAAAAACTGCATACTGTATAATTCCATTTCTACAAGGTTCAAGAACAGGCAAAGCTAGGCCGGCCCGTGGCTCACTCGGGAGAGTGCGGTGCTGATGACACCAAGGCCCCGGGTTCGGATCCCATATAGGGATGGCCGGTTGGCTCACTGGCTGAGCGTGGTGCTGACAAGACCAAGTCAAAGGTTAAGATCCCCTTACCGGTCATCTTTAAAAAAAAAAAAAAAAAAAAAGAACAGGCAAAGCTAATCTGTGATTATAGAAGTTATAGTATTAGTTACCTATTTTGGGGTAGAGCACATGTTGACTGGGAGTGGTCAAAATGGAGGCTTCTAGGCTGCTAATAATGTTCTATATTTTGACTTTGGTGTTGATGATAGGTGTGGGTACATAGGTAAAATTTCATCAAACAATAGACTTAACACTTGTTTATTGTATGCATGTTATATTTCAATTAAAATATTTTTTAAAAATACACATAAGGTAATTCTACCTTTAGGAAATTATCCTACAGATATCTCTCATATATGCAAAATGACATATATGAAGTTATTAATTATAGTGTTACTTATAATAGCAAATATTGGAAACAAATTAAATGTTCTCATGCTCCAGAGTTCAATGTATCCTCTTTTGTATGTATCCTTTGAACTCTGTACCATGAGAATCTATTGGTTTTTTTAAAGTAAATAACATTCTTCCTGCCCCTAAAAGAGGCTGGCCTGTATGGGGATCTGAACCCTTGACCTTGGTGTTACAACCCTAACCAACTGAGCTAATTGGCCAGCCCAAATAAATAACATTCTTAAAAATTTTTTTAAAGTTTGTATACTCTAGGGGACTGAATGCACTTTCCATGTCTTCACAGCCCTGCCTCTCTGAATCCCCTATACCCCTCATTTAGGTTTCCTGCCTAGCCCCTGAAGGATTCCTTTAGAGAGTTTTTGGCCCTTATTAGAAGATTCCTCTGGGCCGGACTGTGGCTCACTCGGGAGAGTGTGGTGCTGATGGCACCAGGGCCATGGGTTCGGATCCCATATAGGGATGGCCGGTTTGCTCACTGGCTGAGCGTGGTGCTGACAACACCAAGTCAAGGGTTAAGATCCCCTTACCGGTCATCTTTTTTAAAAAAAAAAAAAAAAAAAAAGGAAGATTCCTCTGTTTCTCCAGCTCCACAGTTTTCTGATTCTACTTCCTTGTTGCACAGATCTGAAGAACGAAATTGTGAGCCTTTCTGTGCATTTTCATCTTCCAGCAGCAGAGGGCGCTCAGTACTTAAAAATATGTATGTAACACCTGGCTTGACATGTAAACTGAGTATTGCTGTATCCTTTCATTTATAGAGCAGAGTGTAATATTTCCATGAATTGACCCGGGATAACCCAAGGGGATTTCATGCTCCCACATCTGTTTGGGAGTTCCTCTAGACGTGACAGGCCAGTTCTGGTGTTTTCTCTGTTACCTGGGCTACTAAACTTCTCCCAGAGTCGAATCCCTCCACCGCTGAGCCCCTTATGAAATCTCCTGGCCTCTGTCCACTCCACTCTGTCCAATCCTCAGCTGTCTTTGCTCTTACTGTGAGGGCTCCAGTCCCCATATGACCCCATGTTGTCAGCCAGGCTGGAGAAGAGGCTTTGTGTTGTCCCCCAAACAGTGCATGCCTAGGAACCCACAAACAGCATGTTGTGACTTGTGGTGTCATGGACAGCTCCTTTTCTCTCTCATGCTGCAGTTATGGTTTTTAAGGTGTATATGAGTGATTGTTTCTTATACCATGTAATTCTTTAGAGAGAATCTTATGTCTACACCCCATTTGTAAAATACATAAAAGTAGAGCAGTCCTGGTAGAAGAGTGTGGATAAAGAGCATGTGACAGGAAATAAGGTATCCAGAGCCCTGACAAGGATTTTCTACTTGACCAAACTTCAGTCAGACTCCTGAACCTTCTCCTGGGCCCATCTGTTGGGAAAATAGAATAGTTTGATCAGGCCCCCCCTCACCTTAGGTGTGGTTGGGGGTAGAGCAGTGCATTCTTTGTAAGCAAACTGTGTGTAGGTGGTTGGAGTTGGTGCGCTTGCACAGCGCCACTGTTTTGGTGAGCATCTGCCTTGGGCTTCCATCCTGGGCATCCATCTGCGTAGCCATGTTCTCCAATCTATGGCTTCCAAGGAACTGTTTGCTGGTTACCTAGCTCATAGACCTACATGTGAGGGGTCTGGGGACCCAGCCTGGCATGTGAGGGTTTGTGACCCAGTCTGTGAACGGGCTTGAGGGGTCTGTCAGCTCCAGACCCAGCCCTAGCTCAACAATTGGCCCAGTCGGCAGGATTACGGGCAGGTAAAAGAGCTTGACACCATCTGTGAAGTTTCTTGTAAAATCCAGTTTTGCAAGAACCCTGCTAGTCAGTTGAGCAAGACCCTACCAGTACCGCAAGCTTAGATATCTGATCCCCTGTGATATCCGATTGGGTGTCTCATTCTCCACCATCTCTCAGGTGATGTCTGATCACTCTCGCCTGTCTTCAGCAAGAATCCTGTCAGTTTAGCCAGAGTCTGCCTTACTCCTGATATCTTTTCTTAGTAATTTCCCATCCACTGACTACCCTCTGCCCCTGCTCCTTAGCTATACATTTCCACTTGCCCATGCTTTATTCCAAGTTGAGCCAGACTCTCTCTTGTGGGGACAAAGGGAAGAACTTCCCTTTTGTCTCTTGAAGTTTCTCTGAACATCAAATGATAAAATGCAGATTAATTAGGAGAAAAGACATAACAAATTTTATTTTAATGTGCATAGCATGGGGGGATCACAAAATGAATTCCCAATAACCCAGTGAGGCACAGATATTTATATACCCCTCTTCACAGGGTAAGGGGAGATAGGGGTGTATGAGTAAGTGATTTTTTAGAGGGACTCAATGGGCTTGGAGAGCATGCAGTGTCCTGGGACAAAGTCTGTTGGGCCTGCAGAGCAGACAATGACTGGTAAATGATTCTCTTTGAAATATTGAATGAGGTCAAAATAAAAGACGATGGTCTATGACAAAAGTCTGCCCAGTTGTGTTGAGAGACTCCAGTCTTTCTTCCTGTGATATGAGTTAAGTTTGTGAAAACTCAGGGAAAGGATCAGAGGTACTTGTTTTCTTCCTTAGCAGGTTTGGACTTTAGGCAGACAAGGGAACAGCTTCATTCTGTGCTTTGGAGAGAGACAGAGGATTTAAAGATGGGGACGGCAGGGGAAGTTCAGAGAGACTTGAGGCTGCTTCTTTATTTCAGCATGTCAGAGTGCCATATTTTGAGTTAATGGCCTCTAAACCCCTAAATGCCCCACTGCAAAATCCCATCTCAGTGGCCTCTATACCTATCTCAATGGTCCTGAATAAGGTTTGCCTTACTGTGTTCTAACAAGTGTCATTGAATTTTTTTCTTTAACAGCCCCATCCAGTAATTCCCCATCCCCCATCAAGAAGCTCCTGAGTTGTCTCAGAAGAATCTCTAGGGAGTTTTAAAATGCCTTTGCACTCTGTGTTGGGTGCTCTTTAAGAGTCCCTTCCAGCTCCACGAGGCTGGGATTCTGTGGAATGCCAGCCCAGCTCAGGTGGAGGGAATGAACCTATAACTTACCTTCCTTGTGACATGAATGCCTTTGGCCGGCTGTTGAAACCTCTTGACCTCTTTGCAGAATTGTGTTTTCACATGCATAAAATAATACACATAGATTGACAAAGGTAACTGTATTGGAAATTATATAGAAATACAGTTATTAAAATATTTTTAGGGGCTGGCCTGTGGCTCACTCAGGAGAGTGTGGTGCTCATAACACCAAGGCCACAGGTTCGGATCCCATATAGGGATGGCTGGTTTGCTCACTGGGTGAGCGTGGTGCTGACAACACCAAGTCAAGGGTTAAGATCCCCTTACCAGTCATCTTTAAAAAAAAAATTTAAATTTTGTGACCTAATAATCTATATGCCTGTTTATTCACACATTAAATGACAATGTGTAAAATTAAACCCAGCCTCTTTACTCTGGTTCACAAGGCCCTGCAGGATTTTTCCCAGGTCTCTCTCTCAAGCTCCATCTTAAACTGTTCTCCTCCTTAAACAGCCAGTCCAGTGTCCATCTCCCCTCCATGAAGGCATAGACCACATCTGTCTTTGTTCACTGTTGTGTAGGTGTGGAGCACATAGGACAGCGCCTGCCATGTGGTAGGCATTTACATATTTGATAAGTGAATGAATGCAGGGGACCAACCCTGAGGATTAGAGGAGCTAGTTCCACGAGATTGGTAGATACCTCAGAGAGAATCTATTGTATGTGTAAGCATCCAGCACAACACCTTGCACACAACAGATGCTCAGTAAATGGTAGGTATGACTTGTGTGTCCCTCTCAGTTTTCCCCCGCATGGCCTTCTGCTCATGCTTCTCTATCCAAAGTCTACACTGTTCCCTGCTCCATCCAAAATGAATGCTTGGGCCTCCCTGGCCACTCCCTTCAAGACTGCCCATCCCACAAGGCCAATCCCCCAACTTATCTCAAATAGCTTCCCTACTTAGCTTTCAAGGACCCCAGGAACATGGAGTGGAATATTCTGCTGAAATGACAGAGGTATTCCCAGCATGCAAGCATGATAATGCCTGGTGGAGTTCCCCATCCCTGAAAGAGGGGTCTTCATCATCCCTCAGTGTTGCTTTGCCTCCCACAGATTTGTCACCCCTTTTCCCCTGGGTGAGGGAGCCGCCAAAGATTACTCAAAGCCCATCTCTTTTGAGCAGTGAGAAGCCCCAGAAAGGGGTTAATATTCCAGGACCCTCAAGCACAAGGCATCCTTCCATTTGGGAAATTAACCAGGAATTGGAGTTCTCTTCCTGCATTTATTCTCCAGACCAAGAAGTTACGGGAAGAGACATAGGTGGGGTTTTGCTAAGTAGTTTAACAAGTTTTACAATAGAAGCTGGTAACATTCAGTAAAAACAAGTCAGATGACATTCTGTTAGGCAATTAAGTGATCCACTACGAAAGGCTTGATTTGCCGATATTCCTTTTCCCTCCAGCAGCTTTTTAGTAACTTTATATCAATTAGTAACTTGTCTGTCTTAGAACCACAGCCGTGCTGTGTTACGGTCCTTATCTTGCAACAGAGACTCAATGCCCTGGGGGAAATTTCCTGTCCTTTGCAAGGTCAATATTTGAAACTGCAAGGCTTTGGAAAACCAGGCCCTGTGAGGTATATTTGCTTTATGAATCCTCTACACCTCAGGGGAGAATTTATCTTTGCAGTTGTGTGGGACTTTGGTGAGCAAGAGGAGAGGCCAAGGTGCAGGGCCAGACCAGCCTCCTTCCCTCAGGAGCCAAAAGGCTTAAGAAGGAGTTGAGTCCCGGGAAGGAGGGATGGTGAATGGGAGCTCCCTGATCCCACAGGGCCAAGGGGGGAGGGAACAGACGTCTGAGTTGTGTGACGGGGCCTAGGAGGGAGCACTGTCTGGCCATTGACGTCATTCCCCTGTAAACTGACCACAATTTGGAGGTATGTCATCGGAATACAGTGGGGCAGTTGTATGGAGCCTGTACCTCCACATAGGAGGCAGCCAAATAAATGTGTGCTTGCTTCGATCTGTGTCCTTCCCAACTGGCCTGTTCTATCCTAATTAGGGAACTGAGTCAGACTGGCCAAGACTTTGGTGCCCTGCTTTACCTATCTGATGTTATTTCCCCAACAGGTACCCTCTGCTCCCTTCACATGAGTCTCCTCACCATTCTGAAGACACACCTTGTAAATTCCCCAGCTGCTGGCCGCCTTGCACACTGACCAATCTGTCTGTCTTCCATTCATCCACTCACTCCACTTTTATTGAGTTGCCTATTCTATGCCAGGCATAGGACTGGGCATTAAGGATACAGACAAAAGGTTTGCTCTCGAAGAGCTCAAAGTCTGCCCGGTTAGGGTAGGCAAACAAACTGACAGTGGTAATGAACAAGTCCGGTGGGATTCCTTCTGGGGGTATCCCTGACCCGTGTGGGTCCGAGTGATGGCTGCTATAGGATCACCAATCACACCCACCAGACAGAACTTAAGGAAAGGCTTTTTATTTCAGAAGATGTCAACTGGGAGACAGAGGGTAAAGTCCCAAATGCCTCCCCAATTGACTGAGGGCTGGGCTTTATATAGGTAATTATATCAGGGAGACAGGATGACTTCAAGTGTGATGGACAGCTGCCTCCTGCTTTGAGAAATGGAGATGTATGGGGATGTATCGAGCAACAAGATGCTTTGAGAGATGTATCAGGTGAGACAGGATGTTGCTTTCAATACGATCTTAGTTCATCATTAAGGGATAGCTATAAAGGGAAAACAAAGTTGGTTCTATAGTGTATACACAGGTGGGGGTGGGTTTCTACATTTACAAATTTCCCCCTTCTGTTAGTAACTTCTGCAATATTAGGGAAGAATGAGGTTGCAGACATCTTGTCTAGCTACTTCATGCTCGACACGGTCATCGAATTCTAAGGAATCCTCGTGCAGAATTTCTGAGTCTGCAAATGGATTTCTTCAAGGGTTACTGTATATCCCAATAAACATTGTCCTATACCTCCCTCTCCTTCTTATGCACTCATAGGTCCAAGGCTGTGTTTCTAGGCTACAAACGAACATGAAAACTGAAGGAGCAAAGGTAATAGCATCTCCTGAGGATGCTGTTTGTAAGGCCACTCTTTCTAACCATGGATCTATATCATCCAGTCACAAGGGGCCAATGGGGATCCCTTTCAAAACCTAGGGGTTGATTTTATAGTGAGCTCCCATTATTCAAAAATTGTTGGATTCCCATTTTCATCCCAAAAGGGGGTGTCTTTAGTTGATGTCAGATACACACAAGGAGGCTTAGCATAGGGACCGACCTTAAATTGTGTCTATTGAACCTGATGAGTTATTCAGGCATCCCAATTAGGTTTCCCACTACCACTTCATATGCAAGAGGGACATGATGGTCCAGAACTGACTGTGGTTCTGGATGACATATCCAACAATGGGAGAGATTACCAGAGGTAGCCAGGGTCTGAGAGATTCATACTGAATTGTTTTTCCAGGCCTAGCTAATCTGCAGGAGAAGAAATATAATGATATTAATAATTTCCATGTAAATTTCAACTTAGAAAGTGTAATGGACTGGACTTCCCAGCCACCTGAGTCATATCTCTTCATCGGGTATGATGTACCCAGGTTCTGAGTTCCTTCAGCTGTACTGGTGAATGGGTGACAAGTGACACATCATAAAGTCTGACCCATCTTGCTTGCAGCTGTGAATCAGGGTGTTTTTCTCTCCAAGTCTTGAGCAGGAGTTGGTCACTAGGTTTTACAGCATGTAGAGGGACATCTGTCAGGTAAGCCAACCTGTTAGAAGCAAACTCATGTAACAGAGTTAAAGTAGCTCCATTTTGTTTTACATACTGTTCTATAAACAGTTCTTCTTTTGGGGAGGAAGCGTTGGTCAGCCCCTGTGCCTGACGAGTCAATAGTCTCCCATACAAAATTTCACAAGGTCTTAAACCTACCTTGCTCCTGGGGGCTGCCTGTATCATTTGTAGGGCCATAGGTAATACTTGGACTCAGGTTAGATTTGTTTCCTGACAACAAATGGCCAGAGCCCTGTTCAGGGTCTGATACATCCGTTTGGTCTTCCCTGTGTACTGTGGCCTCCAAGGAATATGTTGTTTCCAACCTATATTTTCCCAGGGGTCAAAAGACCTCTCTCTCTCCAGATAGCCCCATGAGCACGAGCTATCATGAAAGCATATTTAGTACTTTGATTCCTCTGGCCAAGGTTAGAGCTTGAGTCAAAGCAATTAGTTCAGCTTTCTGGGCTCCTGTCTTTATTGCATACTGTACAAAATAAAATATTGAATGTCCTTTCCACTTTTCCCCATCTGTTCCCAACCACCAAACCTCCACATACAGTAGTGCTCATTCCAGTGTCAGTGAGGCTGAAGTTAGAACAAAAGAGACCTGGTGCTCAGAACGTGGTAGAGAGACTCGGCAAGCTTGTCCACAGACAATCCAAAGCCAAAATGCACTGTTCACTTCTTATTGACCAGGGACTAGGTGCAGCACACCCTGCTTCAGGTAGGCAGCATGCGTTCAGGGAGCTAGGACACCGAATAAAGAAATGTAAAATTTTCCAAAATAAAGATCCTCAGGAATACTATTTCATGCATAAATTGGGTCTAATAAGTCTTTGATGTTTTGTTTGTGTGCAAGAAACAATTATTTTCAACTATCCGTTTCTTATTTAGAAGAAGTTTCATTCACAGCTCTTAAAAGAAAGCTTTGAATATACTTCAATATCAGTAGAAAAAGTTAACTTTCTCTCTTCTTTTATTTCCAAGATGCCTAATTTGGTCACGGATAGATTAGAGTTCTGTAGTTGTGCAGTGATATCTACTCTGTTTTCTTCCATAGGAGCTCCAAGAGCAAGGTGCAAACCCCCCTCCCCTCATCCCCCCCACACTGTTGTGTTCTTTTACCTGCCTGTAATCCTGCTGACTGGGCCAACTGTCGAGCTAGGGCTGGGTCTGTTGCTCACAGACCCTTCAAGCCCATTGTCCAGACTGGGTCACAAACTCTTCACATGCCAGGTTGGATCCCCAGACCCCTCACATGCCAGGCTGGGTCACCAGACCCCTCACACACAAGTCTGTGAGCTAGGTAACCGGCACAAAGGTCCCTGGAGCTGTAGGTTTTAGAGCATGGCCATGCGGGGCGGATGCCCAAGGCAATAAATGCCAGCCAAGGTAGCAGTACCAGGCATGCTCCACCCACACACAACTTATTTACAAAGAATGTGCTGCACCACCCCAACCGGACCTAAGGCAAGGGGGGCTGATTAAATTATTCTGTTTTCCCAACACACACCCTGGGGAATCCTTGGGTCAATGAGCCTGTCCAGAGAGATGGTCTCTTTTTCACGGTAAATTTAAGGATCTATGAAAATGCTATTATCATTATCACCAACATCTTAACAACTATTGGCCAGAGCTTCTAAAATCCCAATACCCCATACACCTGTTAAAATCCTACAACTTGGGAGAAGAGGCTGTGTCTCCCAAGTCTCCAGGCTGTGTTAGTCCACATACCACAGGAGTGAGGTAGCACGTGATGATGTGCTCATGACCTTGGTGATTTCTTGATTAGCTATGGTATTTGTTAATCCTGGAATACATCATTTAAAAGAACTGGAATTAAAAACCAACCATGGGAAAATTTTACTTTGTAAAATTTTAACTGATGTTTTTGCATTAATCTCTAGTTGAGCATGGAATCTAGAGTCTTTTAAGAAATCTGGGCCGGCCCGGTGGCGCACTCGGTAGGGTGCAGCGCTTGGGAGTG
>NW_007726279.1:248994-253169 GCF_000696425.1 Galeopterus variegatus | reverse complement strand
GATGGCCGGTTTGCTCACTGGCTGAGTGTGGTGCTGACAACACCAGGCCAAGGGTTGAGATCCCCTTACCGGTCATCTTTTTAAAAAAAATAAAATTAAATTAAAAAGAAATAAAGATGACTGGTAAGGAGATCTTAACCCTTGGCTTGGTGTTGTCAGCACCACGCTCAGCCAATGAGCTAACTGGCCATCCCTATGTAGGGATCCGAACCCATGGCCTTGGTGTTATCAGCACCATGCTTTCCCAAGTGAGCCATGGGCCGGCCCTATAATTAACAATAATTTATTGTATGTTCTCAAATGGCCAGAAGAGAGGATCTCAAATGCTCTCATCACAAAGAAATGATAAATTTTTGCAGAGATGAATATGCTAATTATCCTGATTTGGTCATCGCACATTGTATATATGTATTGAACTTGAACATGGCAAGTATGAGATGCCAAGCGGAGATGTCAGGTAGGTAACAGGATGTGAGTCTGGAGTTCCGAGGAGAGTCCTGGCTAGAGATCCTGATTGGAGCCATCAGCACGTGGATGGCACTTAAAGCCACGTACCTGGATGAGCCAGTGAGGGAGTGAGTGGGAATCTTCCAATGCCCAGGACTGGGCCCTGGAGCCTCCAATGTTCAGAGATCAAGGGATGGAGAGGACAAGTGACGTAGGCAGAAAACTGGAAGCCACTCGAAAAGAATGTTCAAGGGAAGAGGAAGTGAGCTACTACATCAAATTCTGTGAGAGGGTATGATTGCATATATACGAAATATCCAGAATAGGTAGATCCATAAAGACAGAAAGCAGATTGGTGGTTGCCCAGGGCTGGGGGGAGAGAGAAATGGGGAGTGACTGCTTAATGGGTGGGGGTGTCCTTTTGGGGTGATGAAAATGTTTTGGAACTCGATAGATGTAGTGGATGCACAACAATGAGAGGTAGTGGATGCACAGCATTATAAAAGTATTAAGTGGCACTGAGTTGTACACTTTAAAATGGTTAATTTTATATAATGTGAATTTCACCTCAATAAAAATAAATTCTGTGAGAGTTTAAGCACAATGAGGCTGGGAAATTATCAGCGGATTCAGCAGGGAGGAGGTCAAGGTGACCTGGACAAGAGTTGTTTTGGAGGAGGTAGAGCAAAAACTTAGAGTAAGTTTAAGGGAGATTGGCTGACCAAGGCCACAGTTCTCATAGGGGATATTTAGCTCTTCACCCAGAGCCAAAGCAAAAATCACATGTTTTGTTGCTATTATCAGTTTTATTCTTGTTTTGTTTGTTTGTTTTACTTTTTATTTATTCTTATTTTTTACTTTTTTATTTTAACTTCTCAATATATATTGTAGTTGATTTTCATGACCCTTTACCCATTCCTCTTCCCCCACCACCACATCATATCTGTTCACTTGTNGGGTTGCGATCCCGTTACCAGTCACGAAAAAAGACAAAAAGGAAAAAAAAAAAAGAAATCTGAAGTACCAGGAAGAAGGGCCTGGGAAGTGTCATACCCAGCTTGATGCCTCCCCTGGTCCATAAAGCTGCTGCCATCCATATACAATTGCATATCAGGTGCCTCAAGAGGTTGGTCAATCAAATCAGGTCAGTTAGAATAAACTTGGCCAATCGTTTGCACAGAATCATGATGTGGGAGGTGGTCCAAGAGAGGCAGGTGTAAATATTATGAATCAACCTTCCTTTTAAAGTCAGATGACAGAAAACTCAAGCCCTGTGCACTGTTTTGAGATGGAACTATGGAGGATGGAACTGTGGTCTAAGTATCTGAGTTAAACTGCTTTTTTGCTAATGAGTGGGCTGCTAGCAGGTTTATTTTTCATGCTGTTGATTATTACCAGTGGCATTAACTTTTGAAGTGTGGGCTGGTAAGATTAATTTTTTAAAAACATCAATATTTCAGATGTCTCCTATCTTACAAAAGGTTATCAGACTGTCAAAGCCACTCCCTGTGTGCCAGCCTATGTAATCAAATGCTCGGTGGCCATACATGTAACAGTCTGCATTAGTTGACCTTAAATGCATTTATTGTGGCACAAGTGCATCTAAGCTTCCTTTTAGGTATTTTGTTTTAATATGTCCAAGAGAAAACACTTGCTCCAGGTATATTTAGGGATTTTGACCTATAAGGACATCAACTCCATTTTTAAGATTAGACTTAAAAAATTAAATCACAACAACCCTCTTTAGGTCAGCTAGAGGCCATATCTCTAGCTGGGATATTTAAAAAATTAATCTCACCAGCCCACACTCCAAAAGTTAATGTCACCGGTAACAGTCAAGAACATGAAAAATAAACCTGCTAAAAGCCCACTCCTTAGCAAAAAAGCAGTTTAACTCAAATACTTAGACCACAGTAAAACATATCTACCCAAATGGCCCCACCCATGAACAAGAAGAGTTCAGGAGGTCTAAAGGTGGAGTGAAGGCAATGTTTAGGGATTAGTATTCTACAAATAGTCTTTAAAAACCCAAAGTACCGGAAGCACACTAAACTTGTCTGTGAATTAGAGTCTAAGATGGGGAGCACATAGTGCATAGGGAGCACGGTGACAGGCTGACCATGGGTAAACTCGGTATGTCACAAGTTGTGGCCACTAACCACAAACATGTGGGCCATCCTTTAGCCACAGATTCTAATTGCTTAGAAAAATATGCCACTAGTCAGTTCTGGCTTCCCAAATTCTGAGTCAAAATGCCTATCACAATCACTTGTCTTTCTTGTGCAAAGAGATCAAGGGAGGGCCGGAGTCTGGTGCTGATAACACCAAGTCAAGGGTTAAGATCTCCTTACTGGTCATCTTTTAAACAAACAAAAAACCAAAGAGATCAAGGGGCTTCTGGAAATCTCCCCAAAGTGGGGGCAGTCAGGTTCTTTTCCTTCCCCTTTTGAGGCCTCACATAGGGGTTTGGTTATGAGCCCAAAGCCTGGAATCCAGAGGTAACAAAAGCTGGCCATTCCCAGAAGCCCGTGCAACTGTTTATGGGTTTTAGAGGCTGCAAGTTGGGGAAATGGCTTCCCATCTATTGGGCAATAGATTTCTTTGCCCCTGTGAGATTTCAAACCCCAAATACTTTACCTACTTCCACTAGGTGGGACACTGGTAGGGTTGAGGCCACTTCCAATTTTTGAAGTTTTTGTTGGATATTGGGCAAACTTTGTCCAATAAAGGTCATATTAACCAACTGGGCATTTTCTGGTGACATCTGTGTATTTACAGTAAGCCTCCAGAATCCATTCCACAAAGGCAGACAGATTTTCATTAAGTTCCTGCCTTAATTCATGTATTTTTTATTTTGGGTACCCCTTTCTGCAATCCCACCAGTATGTGTGCCCAAAAATGTTGGATCCTACGTTCATCACCATTGTTGGGGTCCCATTCAGGTTTGCAGTAGGGGACAGCTTCCTCAGTGTCATCTCTTACCAGGTTGTTGGGGTCTTCAGTGTGTAGTTGGTTGGCTTCTTCCTTGGCTTTCTCCAGTATTAATCAGTATTCCTCCAAGGTCAATAAATCAGTGGGAAGCTGCCCAAGTAGGGTGGTGAGTGGTAAAAAAAACAAAAACAAAAAAACAGACTCAAAGAGTTCAGTCATTTTAGTAGGGTCTCCCCTATGAGCGGGGTTCTTTTGTTTCCAAGTATAAAGATCAGAGGTAGTAAGAGAACTGTATACCCACATCATTCCAGCTGGTTGTCCATTTTCATTTAATCTGCCTATGGGCATTTATCTTAAGGTTTTTTTTTTTTTGCCCCACTCTGGAAAAGGGCATGTAGCCAAATCGAGTACCCTTTTGGGTGCAAGAGGGGGAGACCATGTTCTCAGCCAGGCCAGGTTCCTTTCCTTTGAGTAGATCTGCTTTTTTGTGGGTCCCTGGCCAGCACTGGAATCCAGACGGGGTCTGGGCTGAGAATGGGCCTAGGAACCAGATCAGGCAAATAAGCCTGGACAGGTAAAGGATGAGGAGCTGAGGGGGTAACAGAGACGGATGGCAGAGGAGTCCCTGTCTCAGCTGCTCGCTCCACCAGAGGTGGAGGTAAGTGTCATTCATCTAAAGGATCTGGCTGTGGGAGCAAAACTGATTTCTTTTTCTTATTTTGGACCTCCTCTGACCTTTGCATCAACAATTTACAATTTTCCTGATCTGTTTCACTTCAAGACAACAGCATGAAAGG
>NW_007726279.1:247045-248055 GCF_000696425.1 Galeopterus variegatus | reverse complement strand
AGAAGTAGCCAGAGATGTCTGGGAAAGCTGGGAATTACCTGTTGTGTCCTCTGCCTTAAAACGGCCGAAGAGCCGCTTGGATAATGAGATGGAAATTTCCATTACCTGGAGGCCACCTGAGCTTTGAACTGCTCTTGGCCCCCATGTTGGGCACCAAAAATTTGGTAATGAACAAGTCCCATGGGATTTCCCTTCCCAGGGAATCCCTAACCAGAATGGGTCCGAGTGCTTGCTGCTATAAGATTGCCAATCACACCAGTTCTGCCAGACAGAACTTAAAGGAAAGGCTTTTTATTTCAGAAGATGTTGACTGGGAGACAGAGGGTAAGTTCCTAACTGCCTCCCTAATTGACTGAGGGCTGGGATTTATATAGGTAAATGTATCAGGGAGACAGGAAGATTTCAAGTGTGATGGACAGCTGCTTCGTGATTTGAGATGGGATGTGAGACAGGATGTAGGATGTCTTCAAGTAGATGGACAGCTGGTTTCTGCTTTGAGAGATGTAGATGTATGGGGATGTATTGGGTGACAGGATGCTTTGAGAGATGTATCAGGTGAGACAGGACATCTGCTTTCAGTGCAATCTTAGTTAATCATTAAGGGCTAGCTGTAAAAGGAAAACGAAGTTCTATAGAGTATACACGAGTATGTGTGGAGGATTTCTATGTTTATGGCAGTTACAAGCAAGGTGGTAAGTCCTGCAAGAAAGGCCTGAGGAATGAATGAATTCGTAAATTAATGAATGAGCATGTCTGGCTGTTTGAATATACCTCAATCTACTCAATTTGGTAGCCCCAGCTAGATAGCATGACCAGTCTTCTATCCACCTTATCACTGGGTAGTAGCAGAAACAGGTCTAGGACTGAATTCATGAGGTTATGTCACCTTGGGATAATTGTGGGTGTCCTAAGACAGGAAATTGGGAAAAGTGGGATCTTTAAAAGGTCTCACCTTTGTATGAACAATAAGTAATTTCTCTCCATCCCTCTCTCTCTCTCTCTCTCTCTCT
>NW_007726279.1:244173-245180 GCF_000696425.1 Galeopterus variegatus | reverse complement strand
CACCAAGGCCACAGGTTCGGATCCTATATAGGGATGGCCGGTTCGCTCACTGGCTGAGCGTCAGTGCTGACAACACCAAGTCAAGGGTTGAGATCCCCTTACCAGTCATCTTTAAAAAAATAAAAATCAATAAATAGAAAAAATAAAAGCATTGCGAAGCCATTGGAGGGTTAAATGCTTTAACTTATGTTTTACCAGAGTCCCTCTGCTGATGTTTTGAGAATAGACTGAAGAGGCCCAAGGACAGGAGCAGAGCAGCAGCTATAGCCATTGCATAGTGGACAGGCCATTGCAATAACCCCGGCAAGAAAAGAGGGTGGTAGCTGTGGACTTGGTGAGAAATGGTCAGATCCTGGGTCTGTTTTTTTGTTTTTTTTTTTTTAAAAAGATGACCGGTAAGGGGATCTCAACCCTTGGCTTNTTTGCATCAACAATTTACAATTTTCCTGATCTGTTTCACTTCAAGACAACAGCATGAAAGGTTGGACATATGGAATTTCATCCAATTTTCCCTGATTATTGACAAAATAGATCCAACTGTACTTCTATTTACAGGCAACTTCTCCTGATCTCCCAGTGTACATTGTGGCCATTCGTTATTACAAAAGAAAATCATACTCTTCTTTTTCATGGGCTTTTGGCTATACTCAGGCCAATTTTGTAATATACATCCTACAGAACTAATAACTGCAATAGATGGTTGATTTCCCATATCAACTTGCACAAATAACATTTACCAAAGTACTATTCACAACAAATAGCACACTTACAAATAGGCCTGTCAAATGAACCCCTGGTGAGTCCTTATAACACTATGGGCAGAATGCTGCAAATGGGGTTCTCCAAATACTACACAACTTCCCAAGTAGGGGTACCAAAAGGACTCACCTGTCCCGACCAGAAAATCCAATGCTTTCCTTTATGGGCAAGTGTCAGTTTTCCAAGCAGAAGTAGCCAGAGATGTCTGGGAAAGCTGGGAATTACCTGTTGTGTCCTCTGCCTTAAAA
>NW_007726279.1:242030-242915 GCF_000696425.1 Galeopterus variegatus | reverse complement strand
TCTCCTGAGTGAGCCACGGGCCGGCCCTTCTCTCTCTCTCTCTTATTTTTCTTCCTGCAGCTGGCCAGTTTGGGTTTCTGAACCCTTGACCTTGGTGTTACCAGAACCATTCCCTATCCAAATGAGCTAACTGGCTAGCCCAGGAATTTTTCTCTTGATTGGCACAACCTCCTTTTCTTTTTAAACTTTCTTTTGGAAAATTCACTGACTGACTCAACAAATATTTATCAAACATGTAGTATGTCCCAGGTATAAACCTAGGTGCTGGGGATATAGCAGTGAACAAAACAGACACATATCCCTTCCCTCATCGAGCTTACATTGGAGTAGGTGGAGACAGATAAAATAAGTCAAATTCTTGGAGGCTGGCCAGTTAGCTCAGTTGGTTAGAGCATGGTGCTGGTAACACCAAGTTCCAGGGTTTGATCCGTGTACCAGCCAGCCGCCAAAAGAAAATACACACACACATGAACCAATTCTTGGCATCTGAGATGGTGGTAAGTGCTACAGAGGAGTACAAAGCTGGGAAGGAGAGGGGTGGTGTTTGGGATGGAGGTTGCCATTTTCAGTAGGATGGTTAGGGAGGGCCTGAATGAGAAGGTGACACTTCTGCCAAGGCCCAAAGCAGGTGAAGGAGTGAGCTCAGAGGATATCAGGGGGATGAATGCTCCAAGCAGAGGGGAGAGTAAGGGCAGAGGACCTAAGGCAAGGGCAGAGGGGGCAGAGTGACAAGAAGTGAGGGTTGGGGGGCGGGCAGGGCTCTCACAATACAGGTCTTAGTAGGTCATGCTGAGGATACGGCATTTTATTCTAAAAGCATTGCAAAGGGGCCGGCCCGTGGCTCACTCGGGAGAGTGCGGTGCTGATAACACCAAGGCCACAGGT
>NW_007726279.1:225096-240448 GCF_000696425.1 Galeopterus variegatus | reverse complement strand
TTTGTTTTGTTTTGTTTTGTTTGTTTGTTTTACTTTTTATTTATTCTTATTTTTTACTTTTTTATTTTAACTTCTCAATATATATTGTAGTTGATTTTCATGACCCTTTACCCATTCCTCTTCCCCCACCACCACATCATATCTGTTCACTTGTCTTAAAAAGTTCAAGGAATTGTTGTGATTGTTGTGTCTTCTTCCCCCCCTTATTTGTTTGTGTGTTTATTTATTTATTTATTTTTAGCTCCCACAAATAAGTGAGCACACGTGGTATTTCTCTTTCTGTGCCTGACCTGTTTCACTTAATATGATTTTCTCTAAGTCCATCCATGTTGCTGCGATGGTAGTATTTCATTCTTTTTTATAGCAGAGTAGTATTCCACTGTGTAGCTATACCACAGTTTCCTCATCCGCTCAAATGATGATGGGCATTTGGGCTGGTTCCAAGTCTTAGCTATTGTAAATAGAGCTGCAATAAACACTGGAGTACAGGTACCCCTTCGGCATGATGATTTCCATTCATCTGTCAGCTTTATCCTTTAACCTCAGGGCTTGCCCACCCTCTGGAATCTGATATTAACCTTTTCTTCAGCCTCTATGAGCAACCTGAAGCAAGAAGCTCCATGCTTCAGATATGTTGACCATATTGGGATATGATTAAGCAATGGGCTTGTCAGAAGACTGTTCTAGAAAGAACCAAGATGAGGCTGTGACTCAAGATGAGACCATTTCAGGCTCTGAAACCAACGGTGGAGATGGCCAGAGACATGTAATGTTGTGCTGACCTTGCCTGTGAGAAGCAATCTTTATAGATTTGTGAATACAAATTGGAGAAGTGCCCTCCTTCCTAGAGGAGATTCAAGCCCCACAGACAAAAGTTCCTGGGAGCCACAAAATTTTTACTGTAATCTGATGACTTTACACAGCTAGATCGGAAAAATAAGTTCTGGTGATCTACAGTAATGCTAGGCATCTGTAATTAACAATAATTTTCTTTTTCTTTTTCTTTTTTTTTAAAGATGACTGGTAGGGCCGGCCCGTGGCTCACTCGGTAGAGTGCGGTGCTGAGACCACCAAGGCCACGGGTTCGGATCCTATATAGGGATGGCCGGTTTGCTCACTGGCTGAGTGTGGTGCTGACAACACCAGGCCAAGGGTTGAGATCCCCTTACCGGTCATCTTTTTAAAAAAAATAAAATTAAATTAAAAAGAAATAAAGATGACTGGTAAGGAGATCTTAACCCTTGGCTTGGTGTTGTCAGCACCACGCTCAGCCAATGAGCTAACTGGCCATCCCTATGTAGGGATCCGAACCCATGGCCTTGGTGTTATCAGCACCATGCTTTCCCAAGTGAGCCATGGGCCGGCCCTATAATTAACAATAATTTATTGTATGTTCTCAAATGGCCAGAAGAGAGGATCTCAAATGCTCTCATCACAAAGAAATGATAAATTTTTGCAGAGATGAATATGCTAATTATCCTGATTTGGTCATCGCACATTGTATATATGTATTGAAATATAACTCTGTACCCCCAAAATATATACAATCAATACATGTCTATTAAAAAATAAATAGGGGGCCGGCCCGTGGCTCACTCGGGAGAGTGCGGTGCTGATAGCACCAGGGCCACGGGTTCGGATCCCATATAGGGATGGCCAGTTTGCTCACTGGCTGAGCGTGGTGCTGACAACACCAAGTCAAGGGTTAAGATCCCCTTACCGGTCATCTTAAAAAAAATAAAAATAAAAATTAAAAAATAAATAAATAAATAAATAGGGCTGGCCAGTTAGCTCAGTTGGTTAGAGCACATTGTTATTAAAAAATAAATAAATAAATAAATAGGGCTGGCCAGTTAGCTCAGTTGGTTAGAGCACATTGTTATAACACCAAGAAAGAGGCTTTGGGTCCCCATACTGGCTAGCCACCAAAAATAAATTAAATAAATAAATAAAAACAACAGCAAAAGAAAACTAAGTGGCTCATTCAGAAGCAGCAGGTTATACATTAATCAATAAATCAGTAGTTCTAACTACAAAAGTTGTTTATCTTTTTTTTTTGCTGGCTGGTATGAGATCCAAACCCTTGGCGCTGGTGTTATAACACTGGGCTCTAACCAACTGGGCTAACCACCTAGCCCCTCTGTTTATCTTAAGAAACATGTTGACACTGAGTTCATGAGGCTTACCCCAAGGCAGTAAGTGTTGGAAACCTGTTTCATTTTATTTCCTTCATCAGTAGCTATGCAAAGGTAGGAGACAAACCTACATAAAAATAAGGTACTGATCACCCTAAAAAGCAGGATGGGCATTACCTTCGGGGAAGAAGAGGGTTGTGATAGGAAAGAACACTGAAGGGCTTCTGAAGCTCTGGCAATGCTGTGTTCGTGGGCCTGAGAGGTGCTGAGAGGGGCACCTCTTCATGATTATGCATTAAATGACACCCTTTGTATTTTGTACTTTCCTCTCTGTGTGTTATGTTGCACTGTAAAAATAGGTTTTAAAATGCAGGGGAAGTTTGTTTCCAAGAAAATTCTGGCTACAATATCCTGAACTCTTCCTACATTAAAACACCTAAAAAAAAACTAGGTAAACAAATATATTTATATACATTTAAAGTATTTTATATACACATATATTTTACATATCCATTAATATACTTTGATGACCTGCTCTGACCCAGTCAGTTAAATTATAGTGCTTTGGGAGATCTGGGATGAACCAGCAGTCATATCCACCTGTCCTGGAAAATGTTGTAATAAGACCATTTTTTCTTAGGAGCACACACCATGGCACCAGAAAGTCATAAAATAACCTAGAATATTTCCTAGAACTCTTACCCTAAGTCCCTGCATGTAGGACGTTACATACTAGTAACAATCCCAAATCTACATTTTATGTACAACCAGTAGAAAAACTGAAGTTGTTTGAAATCACGAGTACACAGAGAGATGAGATGGCCTGGTCATGGGATCCCCTCCAGTTCCATTCTACTGCACAAGCCCAGGTGCCAAGCAGGTGGAGCGATGGCTTTAACCAGGTGGATGATTCAGCTCAGTGAAATGAGAGAGCCCATGAGAGTGGCCTTGGGATTTAAAGTGGGTGTGAGAACATGCAGGTAGGGAATGGGGAAATATGGTGGGTGAAATGAGTTGTAGGGTCTGCAGGTTTACAAGGACTAGTGGGACTGGGGTCCTAGAGTGAATGAAGTGAAAGGCAGGAGGAAGTGGTGGAGAGTGGGATACTTGAAAGTGAGATTATGAAGAGCTTGCAGTTCCTGGTAATGACAGGGTCTACTCTAGGTTGTGGCATGGGAACAGAGGGCTCAGGGTATTGGAAGGGCTAGGACTACCTATAGGTATATTGGAATCACCAAGAATCGTGAGAGACACTGGGCTGGAGAAAATGACAACAAGCCAGGGGCCAAACTCTTCAAGGAACAAGGAGTTTGGTCCTGGTGTCAGTAGAGACTGTAACAAGGAGAGGTGGTGGCTGACAAGGTCTGAGATTCAAAGCTGGATGTTTTTAGGGAGGAGACAGGGCAGGAAACAAAGGCTCTGAAGCCAATGGGGTAGAGCAGAAGCCCCACCCAAAGCCTGGGTGGAGTGCCAGTGTGTGCCCAGCCCTGTCGTATTGCCATGCCTGCTGCCCTCCCAGGCTTGCTGGAGAGAGATCGTGCTGGGAAGGTGCTCAGAGAACCAGGAATTCTGAACACGCTAGAGGATTGTAATCTTGACCCAGGAACTGCCAGATAGGCCTTTAGCAGAAAAGGAGCATTTTATTCACCTTAGAAAGAATCGTTTCACCCATAGAGTGTGACGACAGTAGATAGTTTGTAAAATCACACGAAATGTCCTTTCTGAGGGGAGCTCTGCAGTGGAAAGCGCACAAGAGCCACAGGGTGCGATGAGCCTCCTCCTAGAGAAGCGACTGTGCCGACCCACTGCCTCCTCCACAGAGGGGCACGAGGACACCGTCACTCCCATCTTGGGGCCTTTGTGCTTGCCGTTCCCTCTGCATCGGGACAGTTGCCAAGCTTGTCCCCTCCTTCATTCAGGCTCCTAGCCTTGATGACTCTTCTAAAAGAGCCCACCCCTATCATTCACTAGTCCTTTATCTCACTGTCTTTTTCTTCCTAGCACTTACCAGCATCTGATATTAAATTGTACATTTGTTTATTTCTGTGTCAACACTAAGACGTAAGCTCCATGAAGGCAGGGACTTTGCTTTCTTGTTCATTTCTAGATTAAAATCACCTAGAACAGTGTTCGGTAAATGTTTTTTAGTATGAATGAATAATTTTGATCCAGAGGGAAATGATCTAGGTGGGGTCCTGAAGTCAAATTATTTTACAAAAATAATGCTCAGACAAAAATACAAAAATGGTGCACGCATAAGGCTATTTATGGCAACACTAGAACAGGAAAAGAGAGCAAACCACCCAAATGGCCATCACTAGGAACTGGTTGCATACGCTGTTGCTCCATCCTCACAGTGGAGGACCGTGCACCCTGCCAGGTTTCTTCACCACACTCGTTTCTGCTTTAAAGTTAGTGTTTTGTTGAGAGAGACTTTGGGACTACGTTCAGTATCCTGTTTCTCATTCAATGTTCGCCTGCCAGATTTAGCATCCTAAATGTTTCTTTAGCATCCAGATGTTTCTTGCCTGAATTAATTATTGCTGTGACGATTGCGCAGTGGTTGTTTTCCGATTCCATCATTCCACCTATATCTCTTAGTTGGCCTTCTACTGCACGGGGGTGATTCCTTTCCTCTTTCTTCATTTATTGATACCCGTGTGGACTCATGGGTTCCTGTTTTACCGGATGGAGTATAACCCGTTACTCTCATTAGTTATCCTGATGTTCATACGGTCCTAGACTCTAGCTTCTTTGTCCTTTTGACATGTCACTATCTCTCTTTGAGCACTTTCTTGCTTTCTGGCCCCACAAGACGTTTCAGCTCATCTTGCATTCTCTGTGCCCCACGCCCAGAATCAGTAATTTCTCCAAGAGTTCTAGTTCATTTTATTAGTAAAAATAGTATTTAGAAACTAGGGTCTGGATGCTAGGTATGCTCATAGTCACTGGCTGTTTTTTTCTGTATCTATCCTTATATTTTGAAAATTGTGAGTTCACACCAATACCTCCAATTCCAATCCAACATCACAAAGTTCACTCCAGCTTTTCCCCATTCATATTTGTAACTCTGTCCTTTGACAATGAGAAACTTGGCTCCCATTATCCTCAACACATTTACGTGTTTGCTCAGTCCCACCTGATGTAACTAATCTCCCAACCTGCTTTGTCACTGCCCATGAGGCCCCACTGCCAGGCCTTTGACTTGCTGGGTCTCTCTCCCACCTTTCTTGTGACCCAACCCCTGCTGAGGCATCTCCATCCCTGGCTGCCTTCCCCCCTTGGGCCTGCCGAATCACTTTTTGACTCAATTACCAAGTAAGGAAGCAAAGAAGGAAGGCAGGAAGCCCATGGGAGTATTTCACATAAATATAAAACAAAATTAAATAGAGAAAAGAAATCCCCCAAACCAAAAGCAAAAAATGAAATAAAATCTGTATACTGTGTCATGGCATAACCACACAAACCAAGACTATTTCAAGTGACTTGAAAACAAAGAAATTTTTACTGGACATTCTTATAGAAATATATCCTAAAAACAAAAAGTGCATCAGGAAAACTTAAACAGGTTTTAGTAATGACCCAGCAATTCCACCCCTAAGTTTATACCTAAGAGTAATGAAAACATATGTCCACACAAAAACTTGTGTATGAATGTTCATTATTTATTAATAGCCAACAAGTGGTAATGATGCCATGTCTACCAACCGATGAACGAATTAAAAAATGGAGTATATCCATACCATTGAATATTATTCAGCCATAGCAAGAAATGAAGTGCCGACACATGCTGTAACATGGATGAGTCTTGAAAACATGCTAAGTGCTTCAAGAAGCCAGACCCAAGAGAACACATTTTGCATAATTCCATTATATGAAGTATACAGAGTAGGCAAATCCATAGAGACTGTTCTAGTTAATTTGAGCTGCATGACAAAATATTTTAGACTGGGTAATTTACAGACAACAGAAATGTATTGCTAATGGTCCTGGAGGCTGGGAAGTCCAAGATCGAGGCACCAGCAGATTTAGTGTCTGCTGAGGGCTTGTTCTCTGCTTCAAGCATGGCATCTTCTTGCTGTGGCCTCACATGACAGAAGGGGCAAGGCAGCTCCCTTCAACCTCTTCTATAAGGGCACTAATTCCATTCATGAGGGTGGGGCTCTCAATCATTTCCCAAACGGCCCCACCTCTTAATACTATCACCAGGGGTAGATGAGAACGGGGAGTGACTGCTAATGAGTATGGGATCCCTTTCTGGGGTGACAAAAACAATCAGGGATTAGATAGTGGTGACAGTTGCACAACTTTGTGAATATGGTACAGAACCAGCAAATTGTATACTTTAAATAGTGAATTTTATGGTATGTGAGTTTTATCTCAATAAAGCTACTATTAAAAAAAGAGATAGATAACCAAGCAGGATGTATGTCCTGTTGGAAGTACGCAACACAACTTATGAAATATTCTTGCCAAAAATTAGCATCTGAATCTTATTAAGTCTTCAGAGAGGAACATGGTAAACTACACCAAGGAGATGTAATTAGCAAAATCGAAAATGAGGAAAACTTCTCTGGACAAAAGACCTGATTTCCTCAACAAACACATTGCAAGGTAAAAAACAAACACAAACAATAACAAAAACAGGGAGAGATACGAAAAGAGAGAGAGAGATTAGGGGAAAGGGGAACCTATAGATTCCAATGTATGAATCTTACTTGGATATTAATTTAAACAAGCCGAAAGAAAAAAGAAAAAATAGCATGAAACAACTGCAATTTGAGTAATGACTGGATTTTGATGATATTGAAGAATTGTAGTTATTTATTAAGCATGTTAATAGTACTGAGGTTATGGGGGGTTTTGTTTTTTTTTTTATGTCCTTTTGTGATGATGGAATAGCTCTGTGTCTTGACAGTGGTGGCGGTTACATGAATCTACACATGTGACAAAACTGCATGGAACTACATGCACAGACACATAGATGCACACAAATGAGTGCATGTAAAAACTACTTGTAATATCGTGGATCTCTTATGAATCAAATTGGAGTTTACTAGACAAATCAACACTCATGAATCTCTTTGAGATAAGCTCCTTTCTACCTGGGCTTCAGCTGAGACTAAGAACAATGCTCTTAAGATTCTTAGAAGACTTTTTGTTTGAAGTTATCTGAGGTGCTGTCTTAGATCTATTCAACGTGTTAATGAAGAATTTTACAGTCTACCCTTGGTTTAATTTTTAAACCATGTTTTCCTATTTGTGCTCTGATTTTTGCCTGGAAGACATTTTTCAATTTTACCATTGTTTGCTATCTAGAGAGGCTGGGAATTTTCAAATCTGGCAAGTCCTGGCAACTTTGTATTTTAGAGTTATTTCTTTAGGTTATCTCTTTTCTCTTTCATTTTACTATAAGCAGCTAGAAGATGCCAGATGGCATATTCAGCCCTTTGCTGAATATGTTCTTAGTCAGATCACCCAGTTAATTAAGTAGATTTTCTACTATCCATATTACTATAGGTGACAGTGTTGCTAAACTTTCTGCCATTATGTACCAAGAATCTCCTTTCTTCTAGTTTCTGATGATATTTTCTCCATTTTCCTTTAAATCTTTACTGTTAGCCTCCCTGAGGGCCATTAAGCTACTTCTACCTGCCTCCTTTAGGGCTATTTAGGCTTTCATTAACATATTCCTCAAAATCTTTTTAGTTTCCATCCTTTGCCTTATCCCAAAGTCACTTTCACGTTTTTAGATTTTTGTTAGGGCAATGCTTATTTCCAGGTACCAGTCTCTGTGATAGTTACCTATTACTGTGTAACAAATTATCCCCAAACTTAGTGGCTTAAACAACATTATCTCCCACAGTTTTTGAGGGCAGGGATTTGGGAGCAGTTTAGCTGGGCAGTTCTGGGTCAGATTCTCTCACGAGGTCCTCTGATGAGCTACAGTCGCCTGAAATCTTGCCTGGGGCTGGAGGATCTGCTTCTAAGGTCCTCTCTTAAGTGACTGGCAAGTCAGTGCTGTCTGCTGGTGGATGCCTTAACATCCTGGAATGGCAGCTGGCTTCCCCCACCAGGGCTGGGACTTGAGTGAGGTAACAGAGACATTCACCCTCAGGGTCATACAAGTGCACGGTCAGCACCTGGAAGTAAATGCTTCCTTAAATTTTGTACCCTAGATGTCTCACTTATCTCATCCTCCTCCCAGCCTTATCTCCCACAGTGAGCAATCCAAGGGACCAATGAGGAAGCCACAATGTCTTTTATACCCAGCCTGGGAAGCCAGAAACCAACACTTCCATACATTCTGCTGGTTACACAGACCATTCCTGATTCAATGGAGGAAGAGAATACACAGTACAAGAGCACCGGGAGGTGAGGATCACTAGGGGCCATCCTGGGGGCTGACTACGACAGATGAGATAAAATAATGTCTGTGTTCTGCTAGAAAATAATCTGGATTCGGAGGATTTACTGGGAGTACAAATCAAACACAATCAACCATCATTGATCAACGCTGAGTCTCGTTGATCAGTACACGGAGTTCTTTACACTGTACTAGTAAATGTTTGAGATTTTTAATAATCAAACAGTTGAAACAACAATAACAAAAAGACAATGTGATTAAGTATTTGGAGTTGTGCTCAGGCAGAGTGGAGCAACTGCTGTTCCCAAACCCAAGTTCACCTTTTTCATTATGCCTCACAGAGAGTTTGGTACACACTTGCCTACTTGGTCAGAATTAGCAGAAAACTAACATTATTTTTATAAAAAAGTAATTTGACCACAAAATGCAGAAGTATATTTATGCTATAATGACATTTATTTTAGAATTTTAATATCTGTAAAACAATACTAGGTTAATTTTTATAGATACAGAAATGTATAAGAGTACTTTTATATTAAGAGTATAAAAAATTTATACTCTTAATATATTATATACTCTTTTCTGGCTATGATCAAAAAGACGGTGAATAACAAATGCTGGCAAGGGTCTGGAGAGAAGGGAACACTATTGTACTGTTGGTGGGACTGTAAATTAGTACAAACACTTTGGAAAACAATTTGGAGATTTCTCCAACAATTACAGATAGATCTTCCATATGATCCAGCAATCCCTCTTCTGGGTATATATATATATATATATCCAGAGGAATGTCAAAGGGATACCTATACTCCCATGTTCATCACAGCTCTGTTTACAATAGCCAAGATATGGAACCAACCTAAATGTCCATTAATAGATGAGTGGATAAGGAAACTGTGGTATATATACACTATGAATACTACTCTGCCATAAAAAATAATGAAATACTCCCATTTGCAACAACATGGATAAACCTGCAGAAACTTATTTTGAGTGAAACAAGCAAAGCACAGAGGGATAAATACCTCATGTGCTCACTCGTTTGTGGAAGCTAACAGAGAAAGGAAGGCAGGAAAGAAAGACCACAGTAGTCCCATGATCCAACAGAGGGAGGGAACATTCTCCTCAGTCAGAAATCTCATTTTTAACCAAATGCTTTATTATAGAGAAAGACAAAAAAAGAGGAACTCTGCTCTCATGTTCATTCTTTAGACATTTGACCTAATGTTAATTATTGTGTGTGTGCGTGCATGCGTGCGTGTGTGTGTGTGTGTGTGTGTGTTGTGCTGAACATAATAAGCCAGTTTTACTATTTATGCAGCTCAGCTCAGCCATGGTTTGAGAAGTTGTAGGTTCCAGGATACCAGCCAAAAATAAGTGGCTTTTGCCAATATCTTTTCATGCTCATAAGGGGCTGAGATAACACTGCTAGTGTTTCTTTGATTTACTGAACCCTAAATCTGAAAAAGAAGTTTTATTTGAGAGAGGAAGTGCAAGAAAAGGAGACAAGGTAATATGAGGAATTTGGTTCAACAAGGAACTTCCAGGGCATGTCTGGAGGTCAGTCCAGATTCAGCCCAGACTTTCACCAATAGCGAAGTCTAGAGAAGCATCTGGCCACAAACCAAAAGAGCTGGTTTTGGCTAATTTGCTGCATGATCTTAGGCGTTGTGTTTCCTTCAAGTGTCTCAATTACTTTATTTGCAAAGCCAGGACCCTGGGCTATATCATCTCCAACATTATTCAAGTTCCAAAATTCTACAGCCAGAAGACAGAAAGGGACTTTATTTATTCTGGAAAGTCACCATAAGTTAGAATGAGAGGGCTCTTCTGGTCAGCTCTCATTTATTCATTTGCTATTGAGCCAGCATGTGCTAAGTGCTTGCAGTGTTTTGAGGGACTGGATAAAAACACATGCCAAGACCTTGTCCATGGACTAAGCAGTGATTTCTGAGTGAGGTACGGTCAAGGGAACCAGAAAATCTGTCAAAAGAATTTTGGCAGAGCTCCTGTGTCTTCCTCAGCCAGGAGCTGTGTTCTTGCAGATAATTCTCCAGGGAGAAGACTTTCCTGAAACCTTTAGCTTGAGCTGTATGGGAAATCTGATCTTAAGAACTCTGAGGTTTGAATAGGGTTGATGGAAGGAAGAAAAAGTCTTTCGAACGATTAAGCAGATTTTTGGTTTCACCTCTGGGGCAAATGATTCTGTACAGTGCTGCACATATTGTTCTAAGCCACATTAAACATATATTAAATTACTTAATCCTGACAACAGAGCAAAAGGGAGGTGTTATTATTAGCCCCATTTTGCAAATGGGGAAGCTGAGGCACAGAAAATTTAAACAATTTACTCAAGATCACACACAGTGAGTAGCAGACCTGGAATTTGAACCCATATGCCTGGCGAATTGTGCTCTTAATCCCAACCGATGATGCTTTCCTAACTGGGAATTGTATGATACATAGATCATACCTCAATAAAGCAGTTTTTTTAAATGAGGAAGAAAAAGCCAGTGCACAGTGCAGATGTTGAAGTGGCTGGCCCTCTTTTCCTAACAAGGCCAATCTTTTATTCTGAGATTATTTCCTTCCTACTTTTTTTTTTAAGTTAATATGCCCTTTCTTTCCAGAAATGATGTAATAGAAAATGGCAGTAGTAGCAGTTGTTGTTTTTTATTGTCCTCCCTTGGAAAGTAGAAAGTAAACACCCTGTGTCAGTACTTGAAAGTTTATGAACTGTACCAATCTGTGAAGTCCAAGAGTTTGGGAAGCCCTAGGCCAGCTGATCTGTTAGAGCTGGAAGAGGTCTTGTGGATCAAGTTCAATACTCTCATTTTCAAGATGAGAATGAGTGGGAAGCCCAGGGCCGTTACAGCCAGCTGTCCAAAGCTGCCCAAAGCTTCCCAGCCAGTCTCTGGGTAGTTCACAATGTTACGACTATCACTGCCTCTTCTGAGGTGTCTTCTGGTTCCAGGAATCTATGCACTCTTTATCAATCTGCCCATCAGTGCACTCTAAGGAATGACATCAGGGTGCCTCAAAATGTTAAGAGGAGAGGACACAGACCTAAGGGAAATGCTTGGCTCAACTGATCTGAGCTAATCTGGATAAATCTTCTGACCCAGACCAGCCCACACCATCACATGACAGCCAAAATCTGTGGAATGCATCTGCCCAGTGACTAAAAGTGCCCCAAAGAGAAGATGTTGATTATTTGTGAAACTAAGTTACTTCCCCAAGACTCAGCAGAGTGTGACATGCGACTTGCAATTTCTGGAGTTGGACCCCAAGGACACAATCTCAGTTTTACTTGCACTGCTGAAAATATACTGCAAAGGTACTTGTAAAAATGCCTGGATGCTCAAGGGTCAAAGCACTTGAAGAATGAAATATGAATCAGGTGTTTGTGTCTTTATCTATTATTTATATCCAGTCTTATTCCAGCAATGATGGAAGGCAGCTTTCAGGGATGCCTAAAATAAAGAGCATGAATTAAAAGGGAGAGTGATACTGAAGTTATGTAAATATGGAAGACATGTTCCTGACCTGAAGCCCAACTTTTATTGACAATGTCTATAGAAAATATTCAACTAAAATTTTTATAACTCTTAGCTCTATCGTACAATTTTTTTTAAAAAAGAACAACTGTATTGATATAATTCACGTACATAAAACTCACTCTTTTGAAGTGTACAATTCAGTGTTTTTTAGTATATTCACAGTTGTGCAACCATCACCACTAGCTAATTTTGGAACATTTTCATCACCTCAAAAAGAAATTGTAGCCATAAGCAGTCACTTTCCATTCTCTCCCAGCCCTTGGCATACACTAACCTACATTCTGACTCTGATTTGCCTAGTGGACATTTCATAGAAATGGAATGATACAGCATATGGCCTTTTATGACTACCTTTTTTCACTTATCATAATGTTTTCAAAGTTTATCCATGTTAAGTAGAACACTTTTTAAAAGTATAAGTAAATCAAGAGAATGAGAAGACAAGTTACAGACTATGAGAAAATATTTGCAAATGACATATCTGATAAAAGACTGTGAGCCTAAATATACAAAGAACTCTGAAAACTCAACAATAAGAAAACAAACAACTCCGTTTTTAAAAAATTGGGCAAAAGACTGGAACAGACATCTCACCAAAGAAGATATACAGATGGCAAATAAACATATGAAAAGATGCTCCACATCATATGTCATTAGGGAAATGCAAATTAAAGCAACAATGAGATACCACTAATAGCAAAAATATGAAATACAGCACCAAATGCTGGTGAGAATGTGGAGCAACAGAAACTCTTATTCATTGTTAAGGGGAATGCAAAATGATGCAGGCACATTGGAAGATGGTTTGGTAGTTTCCTACAAAACTAAACACACTCTTACCATATGACTCAGAAATCTCCTTGGCATTTACCCCAGTGAGTTATAAACTTCTGTCCACACAAAATCTGCACATGGATGTTTATAGCAACTTTATAATTGTCAAAACTTGGAAGCAACCAAGATACCCTTTAGTAGATGAATAGGTAAATAAATTGGTACATACAGACAATGGAATATTACTTGGCACTGAAAAGAAATGAGCTATCAAGCCATGAAAAGACATGGAGGAACCTTAAATGTATATTTAAGTGAAAGAAGCTAATCTGAAAAGGCTACATGCTGTATGATTCCAACTATATGACACCCTGGAAAAGGTGAGTATGGAGACAGTAAAAAGATCAGTAGTTGCCAGGGGTTGGGAATAGGTGGAGCAAAGAGGATTTTTAGGGCAGTGCAACTATTGTAGTGTGATACTATAATGGTGGACATATGTCATTATACATTTGTCAAAAATCACAGAATGTACAATGCTGAGTGTCAGTGTGAGCTATTGACTTTGGGTGATAATGATATGTCAGTGTAGGTTCATTGATTGTACTAAATGCACCACACTGGTGCACTATGTTGATAGTAGGGAAACTGCATGTGTGTGGGTAGGTGGGGGGCGGAGGGGAGTGGCAGGTGTGGAGGGGGCTAGAGAATATATGGGAACTCTTTTTTTTTTTTTAAAAAGATGACCGGTAAGGGGATCTTAACCCTTGACTTGGTGTTGTCAGTACCACGCTCACCCAGTGAGCTAACCAGCCATCCCTATATAGGGATCCGAACCTGTGGCCTTGGTGTTATCAGCACCGCACTCTCCCGAGTGAGCCACAGGCTGGCCCTAATATATGGGAACTCTTGAACACAGAGTTTAAGAAAAATTAAACTCTTCATTCAAGTTTGCTATGAACCTAAAACTGCTCTGAAAAGTAAAGTCTATTTAAAAAATAAATAACTAAGCAGAATAGGTAGTGCAACCAAAAAGCTATCATATATACCTGACTGTAGTATCATGCGAAAGTTGTGATAGCTCCAGTGCAGTGGATGCTCTTGGGTCCCTGCCCAGGTCCTCTTTCCTGCTGTGGCGTTGACTGCTATGAGCTCACTCTGCACCCTTCTCAGGTTGGTTCTCATTTTGCTCTTGGTTGTGGGAAGTTATCCCCTGCAGGAGATGGGTGGCGGGTCACACTCCCTGTTATTGGCCAATGACTGGCTGATGCAGAACTGTGCAACAGCTCAGCTTCTTGCCTCTGGGTGGAATGAGCCCTATGGGTCAAGTCATGCTCCAGAGCTCCTTGTGGGATCAGGCTGAGGCCCACCTCCTCCTGAACGCACTTCTTTGCTGAGCTTATTCCTTGGCCCTATCCTTCTTGCCTCACTCCGCTCTAGGTTTCTCCTGAGAGCACACCCTCAATAACTCACCTGCACAAGAATCGCCTCTCGGGCTTTGCTTCTAGGGAAATGACCTATGACAGTTCCTATGGACTGTCTTCTTAGTATATCCTGATTTGTTTTGCAAAATATTAGATGGAAGTTCATCTTAATAGGCACACATAATTCATTGTCCACAGTGTTGCTTGACACAAAGACCGTTACATTTATTTCTCCATTTGTGCTGAAAGTCTGAGATGTACCACGTTACACTTGAGCCTGATTCCACGGAATCGTGTGTTTTCCTACCTAGAACAAGTATTTGCATTAAAGGAGTGACTGTGGGGAAAAAAACAGAAGTCAAAGAAAAAGAACAGTGGTGGTGACATACAATGTGGCAAGAAGTGAGTCAGAAAACTGTGGGTTTCCTTTGGGTGGGCCACCGATTTTGTAATGAGCCTTGTGTTTGCCAACACACACACCGATTAATTTACACAATTCACAGTGTCTCCCCTTTTGGAACCAGCTGTATTAAAGCTAGTCAGGGATTTGTACCTTTGTGCTTCTGAAAAGCGTACTCTACCAGGTAAGGAAAGACATCCTTGATAACATCCTTGGGGAAGAAAAAGCCCAGCCTAGCTTGATTCCTGACCTCTGCTCTCGCGGCTCATTTCCTTTACAGACCTTGGGCTACTTAATTAATTTCTCTGAGCCTCAGTTTTCTCATCTACAAAGAGGGAATAGTAATATTCCCTACATCATAGATTTGTTATGAAGATTAAATGATAAAATAATACACTGTTAATAGGTGCACTGTGAGCATTAAAACAACAACAAAAATGATTGTGCTTATTATTCCTATAATACTAAAGGGGGAGAGTCATCTTTTTATTTTTTTTTCATTTTCAGGGAAACTTCTTTTTTAAAAAAATGTTTATTGAATCAAAATTGATTATACATATGTTGGTGGTTCAACATTGAGATATGTTGATCAGATCAATATTACCAGCATACGTATTGTTACAAATTGTAATTATTCTTTTTTTTTTTTTGGTCTTTTGTCTTTTTCCGTGTCCGGCAACGGATCGCAACCCTCA
>NW_007726279.1:220882-224096 GCF_000696425.1 Galeopterus variegatus | reverse complement strand
TAAGAAGTGACTGGATTGTAGGACTATGCAGTAGTGAATGGATTAAAAATGCGCGATTGATCAAATTTATATTACTAGGATATATATTGTTATAAATTGTAATTATTCTTTATGCCCCTTGTCCAATCTCTCCCCAATCCCTTCTCCCTCCCTCCTTCCCCCTCTAATTACCCTAGATTTCTTCTCTCCTTCTGAAAGAGTAATGGTTACTCTGTTGATTTGTTGCCTAGATGATCAGTCCAATGCTGAGAGGTGTGATCAGGTCCTCCAATATTATAGAGCAGATGCTTCTTATGTCGCTCTGAAATGGGCTTTGTGGAGAGAGACATCCTCTTCTTTTCTCTGTCTCTGCTGGTGACTCTCCTTGTGTCAATGCACTCCAGTGGCTGGTGGACCATCTGCATGGTGGTTGTGGCATCTAGCCACTTTTGCGTCAGCCATGGTTATGGTGGTGGCTGTGGTGGGCCACCACATGGAGGTGATGTTTTTGGCATGCTCCTTGGCGCTGGTGGTGTGCCTGGTTGTGGGGAGTGTCTGGTCCCCAGCTCCATACCTCGGGTCCCCAGGCAGGCCCTGAGGTGCTGGCACAGTGTGCCAGGTTGTGGGAGGGGGTCCCTGACTCCATACCTCGGGTTCCCAGGGAGGCCCCAAGGTGCTGGTGCAGTCTGCCTGGTTCTTGGAGGGGAGTCCGGTCCCCTTCTCCATGCCCTGGGACCACGGGCATGCCCCGAGGCACTGGCGTGGTGTGCCTGGATGTAGGAGTGGGATCTGGTCCATGGATCCAGGCCTCATGTCCCCTGACGGGCCCCAAGGCACTGGTAGTGTGCCTGGGCAGAACTAATTTTTTGTCCTTTGCTTACTTCTTAAACGGGCATACTTCCTGTGGGAACCAGTACTTGAGCTGTGTGGTTGCACAAAATTGCTGTTTTGCTGCTGTTTCCCTAGGGAAGGCTTTTTGTGTAGCTCAGGGTTTAATGGTTGACCTTATAGGTACTTCTGGCTCTCCAGAGACCTGGTGCATGTGGGTTGTGTAGAAACTCTGATCTGGGCCTGGGTATTTTCATCAAACTTCACCCCATGCAATTCTGCATTCCCAACCAGTCACCTCTGAGTGGTCCTGTGCTGATTGGAGGCTGGATTGGCTGTCCTTGCTGTGTCCCAGTGTTCCCCTGATGGGCCTGTCTCCACCACCACCTGTGCTCCAAACACTTTCCATGGGACGGGCCCTGAGCTGGTCCCTTGCAATGACTCACCGGCCTCTAAATGGCTCCCTTTTTTCAGCTGTTCTGGCTCCTTGCTCCTGCATGGGTCTACGGGAACCCTATTAGTGGTCTTGCTGTCCTGGGGGTCACCAAGGCCCTCTTCTCCCCTGCCGCCTCCAAGGAACTCCATCTGAAGGGCACGGCTTCAGCTTCTGCTGGCTCCTGCTCCATGTGCTCATCAGCTCCAGCCTTAAAGCGGCCGCGGCCCGAAATGCTCAGAGCAGCTTTTTCTTTCTCTCATCGTGGTTTTTCCCACCTTCATGAACTCCATAGGTCTCTCCTCCTCTTCCCCTGAGCTCCAGTGTCCCCAGCTTGGCTGATGTTACATTTTTATAGTAAAAAAAATTGGTTGATTTGTGGGAGAGAGTGATGCTGGGGACCGTCTATTCCACCATCTTGACCATATGACCGTGAGAGTCATCTTAAAATCAGGCTCATGGGGTCCTTGACTTCAGGCCTGTCTCCTATCTGCCTACAACCTCCTTCTCTTTTGTCATCATCTGGTATTTGTTGAGTACAGGACCTTGGCAGAAGGCTGATGTGCCTCTCCTTAGATCTGCTTTGGGGTGACGCTACATGCTGGCAACAGAACCCCTTCTCCCTCTCCCAAGAGCAAGCCACAGGCCAGCCCGGGTGCTCTGGAACAGAGGAGCTGGGATTCAGACCTTACCTAGTTCTCTGTTGTCTCTCTCAGTAGAGTTAAGAGTTTATGCAGTACCCTCAACTGTGCAAAAAATTATGTTTCTCTATTTCCTTTAACTGTTTTCTAGATCTTGAGCCCTCATGTTGTAGGAGGAAAGGGCAGGAAGAGGAGAGGAGAAGACTTAAAATTGCCAATTAGAACCGTGTCAGCTTCTTCTGGTTTAACTCACTTTCCTTCAGATTCCTTTGGAAAAGTGGATTAGTCTTTCAGGCTGTCTTCTTGGTGGCAGATACGACTGATTGTCCTCAAATATCCATTCTCTGTTATGTCCTTTGGTAATATGAGAGTACTGTGAAAACCTGATAATATGGATCTTTCCGTGAACTTTCTGAAGACCCCTTGTTGAACCCCTGAGCTTTAGCCAGGACCATGGCTGCCCAACTAAAGGCTGCATTTCCCAGCCTCTCCTGAAGATATATGACTCAGTTCTGGCCAGTAGGTTAATACACATACAGTCTCCGTCCTGCTGCCTGGAATGTGACATGGTATGGAGCCATCTTGGACCAGATGAAGCCAACAGTTTAGGAATGGAAGAGCTGTCCCTCCAGGGTTTACTGACCTCTCATAGCTTGAGACTTGCCTAGTATGGTTATTGGGCCCTGGTGCCTGCTTAGGCAGCACCACTCGGGGTTTCAAGGTACTAAGCCAGGATTTTCTGCTGGCACCATGCTTCTGTGTCACAGATTTGTTCTGCTTTTGTTCTTTGCAGGGCTCCGGAAACAATCAGCTGCCTTCTCCAAGCATACATACTCAGGGTATGTATATCTTTCTAGGTTTCCCTCCAGCACATCTGCACACCCGCAGAGACACCTTCCCCAGCCATTTCTAAACTACCCCCTGAACGTGGGCCTTTGCTACAGGACTTTCAAATTCCTGGCCTGTATGCTGAGAAGTAGAAAGAAAATTCTTGTGTACTAGGACTTCCCATGGCCCTATCTGAACCCTAGACACCCCTCCTTCCACAGTTGAACCTTGGGGTGGAGAGAAGGGAAGGGAGGGCTTGCAACGTGACCTCTAGCCCATTTCTCTCCCTTTCTGGAAAGAATTGGAGAAGCCTCCTCTTCTTGTTGGATGGCAGCATCCCCAGATCATATTCTCCTTTCCCTACTCTGTGACATTTCAGTACATCCCTACACTCCATCCCCAGGATAAACTTCAAGTCTTAGTTCAGTGGTTCTCAACCAGGGATGATTTTTTTTTTTTTTTTTTTAAAAGATGACCGGTAAGGGGATCTTAACCCTTGACTTGG
>NW_007726279.1:218517-219616 GCF_000696425.1 Galeopterus variegatus | reverse complement strand
TTTTTAAAAAAAAAAAAAAAAAAAAAAAAAAAAGTTTATGGAAAAATAGAATGAAAAGATAATATGAATCTTTCCATAAACTTTAGAAGTACCCTTTATAGTGCTGACGTTGGTTAACCTTGGCTTAGTCTTCACTGAGGAAGCACCCTAAGGCAATATGATTTTCAGGGGAATGATAAATAACTAGGTTTAATAATCTCCCCATTACAACTCTGCAGACTACTGTCAGAGATAGCATCCAGCTCTAATCTAAGAACTAAGATTGAGGCTTTTCCAAAGCTATTCAGCAAGTACGTATTGAGCACCTCCTGCATGACAGGCTCTGTTCTAGGTACAGGAGGTACTGAGGTAAACAAAATAAAGCTTTTGTCCTTCTGGAGCTGGGATTCTAGTGGAAAACAAGACAATGAATAAATAGTGGACTCTGAGCTATTGCCTGGCTCTGACATTTATCAGCTGTGTGACCTTGAGCTTGTTATTTAATCTCTCTGGCTTCAGTTTCTCCACCTATAACAGCAGGCTAATAGAATTACTTACCACATAGAACTGTTCCTCATAGGGTTGTTATGGGAATTAAAAGAATTAATTCATGCAAAGCCTTTAGACCATAGCTGTTACCTGTTGAGAAATAAAAACTCAATCAAATAAATATAGGATGTCACATCATAAGAGAAATAAATACAGAATACAACGTCGTAAGTTAAGAAAAATACAACCAGGTGAGGGGATAGAGAGAGATAGAGGCAGGCCCTGGGGGATTTATTTTATAGAATATTCCGGGAAGCTTCTCTGAGAAAATGACATTTCAGCAGGGACTGTATGAAGATGCCTCATTCAATATACAAAAATTAGTTTCAAGTGGATTAAAGACCCTAAATGGATGCAGTTACAGATATATCAAACTGGCAAAAATGTAGCCCCCAAGAGGTTCTTCCAGTGGCAATGGGATGCAGGTCCGAACTGGAGCACAATCTCACTGCCTCTGGGCTCGTTCAATCTCACCGTAAGCCTCTTTGAAGTCTCCCAACACACAGGCCAGCCTGTGGCTCGCTTGGGAGAGTGTGGTGCTGACAACACCAAGTCAAGGGTTAAGATCCCC
>NW_007726279.1:215744-217655 GCF_000696425.1 Galeopterus variegatus | reverse complement strand
GAGCGCCGCCACGCTTCCCAAGCGGCGCACTTATCCAGTGCGCCACCGGGCCGGCCCAAGTCATCTTTTTTTTAAAAAAAAGAAAAAAAAAAGAAATCTCCCAACACGTGCTCAGTGCTGAGTGCACAGCGGGGGTTTGTATTAGCTTCTTATTGTTGGGTAACACATTACCACAAATTCACCAGCTTAAAACAACATCTATTTGTTATCTCAATTCTATGAATGAGATGTTCAGGTGAACTCAGCTGGGTTTTCTGCTCAGGGTCTCACAGGCTGAAATTAATGTGTTGGCCAGTGACAAACATTCTTTGCTCGACCAAACGTTAGTCAGTTTCCTGAACATTCTCCCAGGACCACTTGTGCACTTCCTTGTAAAATCCGGTTTTAGCAAGAATCCTGCTAAGTCAGTTTGGCAGGAATCCCCCACCCTCCTTATGTGACCACCCTCCATATCTGATCAATCTGATGGACCTAGCCGGTCTTCAGCAAGAACCCTGTTAGGTTGGTTTAGCCAGAATCCCCCTTACTCTGATGTTTCCTCTTAGTAAATTTCCATCCACTGACCCTACCCTGCCCCTTGGCTATACATTTCCACTTGCACAGGCTGTATTGGGAGTTGAGCCCAATCTCTCTCCGCCACTGCAGAATCCCATTGCAGTGGTCCCTATACCTATCCCAATGGTCCTGGATAGCCTAACTTACCATGCTTTAACAAGTATCACAGAAAATTTTTTTCTTTGGCACCAATCTGGGCTCTTATCTGGAGGCTCTGGTGAAGAACCCACTTCCAAGCTCCTTCAGGTTGTTGGCTGAATTGCATTCCCTGTAGTTGTAGGACTGAGGGCCCCAATTCTTTGCTGGCCATCAGCCAGGGGCCTTTCTTAGCTCCTTAAGGCTACCCACATGCCTGTGAGCCTTCCATCTTCAAACCACAGCAAACCATGCTACCACCAGCCAGAGAAAACTTTTAGCTTTTAAAGGATTCATGTGATTAGAGTAGGCCTGCCTGCTTAGATAATCTCCTTTTTGCCATGTTTACAGCAGTATAATCTTGTTATATTCAGGGGTTTTGTACCCACTTTGGCAGCACAGACACTAAAACATATTCAGAGGTTTCACCCATTCTCAAAGGGGAGGAGATTATACATGTGTGAGGGTTACTGGAGGTCACTCAGAACACTACCAACCACAGAGTTAAAGAAATACTTATCAATTGGTTGGAAATCCTTAAAAAGCAATCAGGAAGAGATTGTGCCTCTTCTTTGTACAGGAGAACAGCAAACTGTACTTACCTTTATCACACCACTTAATCCAATTTGCACGTATGTACTGAGCAAATACTATATGACAGCTACTGTTTCAGGCACTGGGGGTATAGAAATAAGATAGGCTGGGACCCTGACCTGAAGCAGTTCAAATTTTAGTGGCAAACCAGGAAATTAGCAAACATATGTAGAAAGTCAGAGAGTACAGCCAGGTAAAAGGCTAAAGAGTGATGGAGGTTTGCGTGTGTGCTATTTTAGGTTAACTGGCTCAGGACAGCCTCTCTAAAGAAGATGTGCTATTTGGACAGCAGCCAGCTGTGTCACTGGAATGGGAAGGGCATTCCAGGAACTGGAAGCTGCAAATGCAAAGGCAAGAAGGCCATCGTGGCTGAAGTGGAGTAAGTGAGGTGGAAGGAAATGAGGTCACAGGGACAGGCAGGAATCAAGTGATGTTAGTGCAGATGAATTTTATTCTATCAGGGATGGAATGGTTTTTGAGCTGGAGACCATGATGAAAAGTTTTGGAAATAGTGATGATAGTTGCACAACAATGTGAATGTAGTTAATGCCACTGAACTGTACACTTAAAAATGTTTACAATTCCAAATGTTTTTTTTTTTCAAAAGATGACCGGTAAGGGGATCTT
>NW_007726279.1:186521-215000 GCF_000696425.1 Galeopterus variegatus | reverse complement strand
ATATAGGATCCAAACCCGTGGCCTTGGTGTTATCAGCACCGCACTCTACCGAGTAAGCCACAGGCCGGCCCTACAATTCCAAATTTTATGTTATGTATATTTTCCGCAATAAAAAAATAAAATGAAATGAAGAGTAAGTAGCATTGACCAGAATAAAAACAAAGGGAGATGGGTGTCAGAGGAAACAGCATAGTGAAATACTCAGAGGAAGGAAAGAAACATTAGAAGAAATTTTTAAAAATCACCTGAAGGAGGCCAAAGGGAGGCTTCTGAGGTGCTGGCCAGGTTCAGTTTTTTTTTTTTTTAAAAGATGACCGGTAAGGGGATCTTAACTCTTTGATTTGGTGTTGTCAGCACCATGCTCAGCCAGTGAGCGAACCGGCCATCCCTATATGGGATCCGAACCCGGGGCCTTGGTGTTATCAGCACCGCACTCTCCTGAGTGAGCCACGGGCCGGCCCCCAGGCTCAGTTTTTTATCTGAGTGCTGGTTATCTGAATGTGCTCACTTTGTGAGAATTTATTGAACTGTACATTTATAATTTGCATATTTTTCTGTGCATATTATACTACAATTTGAATATTGACATTTTAAAAGGTCACTCCGTCTGTGGTGGGAAAATTGCCCATAGGAACCCTGAGGTCAGGTTAGTGCCTGGCACTCACTATGCACTTGGTAAATAGCTGACCCATGTCTAGACCCTGTTCTAGGTTTTTTCATTACATACATTAATTTGTTTCACTTTTTTTTTTTTTTTTAAAGATGACCGGTAAGGGGATCTTAACCCTTGACTTGGTGTTGTCAGCACCACGCTCAGCCAGTGAGCCAACCGGCCATCCCTATATGGGATCCGAACCCGTGGCCTTGGTGTTATCAGCACCACACTCTCCCGAGTGAGCCACGGGCCGGCCCAATTTGTTTCACTTTTATAACAACTCTGTGAAATAGAGCACTGTTATTATCGTTCCTTGTTTTACAAATGAAGAACCTGAAGCACAGAGAGGTGATGTGGTTGTCCAAGGTCACACAGCCAGTAAGTGCCAGAGCTGGAATTTAAACCCAGGCAGTCTGGATCCAGAGTCCCCAACTTTAGTCATCACATCAAACAGAATGAATGAATGAATGAATGAATGAATGAATATGTTCGGCCCTCCCTCTAAACCAGTGTTTCTTAACATGGGGTAGAGTGCACATTTTGCAGATTTTTGGCAATATCTGAAGACATTTTTGGTTGTCACAACTTGGGGGAGGGTTGGTACTGCCATCAGGAGGATAGAGGCCAGGGATGCGGCTAAACCTCCTGATGGAGTTTGGATGTGTTGTCCCCTCCAATACTCATGTGGAAATTTGATCTCCAATGTGGCAGTATTGGAAACTGATTGAGTCATGGGGGCGGATCCCTCATGAATGGATTAATGCTCCCCCTGGGGGAGGGGGATTAATGAGTAAGTTCTCGCTCCATTAGTTCCCGCAAGAGCTCGTTGCTTAAAAAGACCCTGGCACCTTCTCTCTCTCTCTTGCTTCTCTCTCTTGCTCTCACCATGTGATCTGCTTGTACCCGCTGGCTCCCTGCCACTTTCCGCCATGAGCAGAAGCAGCCTGAGGTCCACGCCAGATGTGACTGTCCCAGAATCGTAAGCCAAATAAAACTCTTTTCTTTATAAATTGCCCAGTCTTAGGTATTTCTGTTATAGCAACACAAAACGGACTAATACACAGGACAACTCCCTCCACAATGAAGAATTACCCATCCTAAATGTCAATAGTGCTCAGGTAGAGAAACCCTGCTCTAAACATAACCAGTATGTTTCATACTCTTTCAAACTCTTGCTTCATGATCTTAATCTCTCACTTAATCTTTCACTATTAGATAAAGAAAAATACTCTTATTCTGAAATGGCTCCTTAGTGCTGTTATCTCTGGTGACCCAGTTATCTGCCCCATTCTTGTGATATCGCTTTTTCATATCTGGCATGAGCCTCATTAACCTTTGACTGCATGCTATTGTAGCAAGAGTCCCAGCCATGATTTCCTTGTGAGGATTCTGCCAGGGCATTTGGTGGAGAGGTCCCCATGCTTCTATGGCCATGGGGAACCTGACCTGCTCCTGCCACCTGTGCCAGCCTGCCACCCATGGCTGTTTTAGTGCCTACCTCTCTGCTCCTGGTGATTCCCATTGGCTCAGCATTTCCTATACCATACTGCCATCCATGAGTGGGTACCAGGAGCAAGGCAGATCTCAAGGTTACAGATTCCCACCTTGTTTTCTTCACTGGAATTCTCAAGTTATAGCCCAGCAGCCCAAGGGATCCTCTGAACCTGTGGGTAACTAATATTTATGGGGCACTTACTTGGTGTTAAGCACTGTGTTGACAAATTTAGTTCTCAGAGAGACCTTATGAAGTAAGTACTGCTCTGAGAAGCTAAGTAACATGCTCAGGTCACACAGTTTGTAAGTGGTAGAGTTGGGATTTGAATCCAGGCAGCTTGACGGTAGAGCCCACCATGTGCACCCAGTCCCCACTCTAGACCTCTCTCATCTCAGCCTCCTCTTGTGGCTAGTGTAGGATAACTACCTTGCAGCTTCTTCCCGGCTGCCTGACCATCACCAGGGCAATCTCCAGCAACTCCTCCCATTGGCCCTCAACTTTCAGCCACCTTCTCTTGTGCCGCACTCAGCTCTCAGCCCACTCTGTTGCAGAGGGAGACCAAGGGGGGCTATGCCCTGCCCTTTGTTTGTCTAAATATGCCAGGCATGAGGCTGCCACTTTTATTCCATTTTAACCGTTAAGGTTTAATCAGCCAAAGGCCACCATTTATTCTCGATGAATTAGGGAGTGGTTAAGGACACACTTCTGCCTCTCTTACTAGACAGTGAATTCCCAAGGGGGAAGGAACAAATCCTATTTCTCAATGCTCAGCTGTACCAGGCACGTAAGGGGCACCTCCTAGTTGTTGAATAAATGGATTAATGAATCCTCCCCATTGCAAAAGACTGTAAAAGCATAGCGGTCGTGAGAAGTGGTATGGCCTTGAAGCCCAAGGTCACTTCCAAGCTGTGATCTTGGGCCACTTACTTAACCAAGGGATTGGCAAACTTTATCTGTAAAGGATCAGACAGTAGATAAAATTTTTAATTTTGTGGGCCATAAGGTCTCTCACAAATATTTAACTTTGCCTTCTTTGCAAAAATAGCAAGAGATAATACCTTAATGGGTGAGACTGTGTTCCAATTAGGTTTTGTAAATGAAGGTCAACCTTTATTTACAAAATAATTTACAAAACAGTCAGCAGGCCTAGAGCAGTATGCTAATCTACAACCTACTGTTAAGATGGTGCGCCGCTTGGGAAGCGCGGCGGCGCTCCCGTCGGAGGGTTCGGATCCCACGTATAGACCGGTTCCCGCTCACTGGCTGAGCGAGGCGCGGGAGCAAAAAAAAAAAAAAAGATTATTAAAGAAGATCAAATGAGTCAACCCACGAATGTAGCCCTAGTGATTGTCCTTGAGGTCCTGGGCAGGATCACACTTCTTCCATCACATCAATTCCACTCCATTCAATTTACTGGGAGTCACCACCAGGCACCTGTATATACAGTGTAGTATTTTATTTTTCTCTCCAGTTCCCTGTAAGGTAATAATACCAAGCATTTGAGAAGTAGCATTAGTAATGGATTAAGAGCATGGGATTCTGGAACTAGCCTGTCTGGGTCCCAGCTCTGGCTCTGACACTTAAGATATATGTAATCTTCAGAAAATTAACTTAACCTCCCTGATTCAACCTCCCTCAGTTGCCCTCTCTATAAAGCTGGGGTGACAATAACAATGTCTATCTCTCATAGGGTTATTATGAGAACTAAATGGGTCTGCGCACCTGAATCACCTGAGGTCTTTAAAGATTCCAAACCCCAGGCCAGACTCAGGCCAATGAAATCGCAATCTCTGGGAGTTAGACGGAGGCATCAGTATTTCTGAAGCTTCCCTGGGTGGGTCCAATGTGCAAACAAGTTCGGAGACCAAGGGTTTAAAGAGCTCAGACAGCTGGTTTGATCCCTCGGTGAACACTTCTGGAATCTCCGTCCCTCTGGTCCCCACCTACCCCGGGACCCCCGCCCACCCTAGCTCATTGCGCAACCTCCGCCCCAGCCTCCCGGGGCCGCTGGGCCCAGAGAAGCCCCTTCCTGTGCACGCTGGGATTTGTAGTCCCTCTGGATCGCTGGCCTCGTCCCCACTTCCCATTGGCTTTTGCAGACGCCTCGCCCCGAAGCTCCACCAATCACCGCGGCCCAGGAGGCCCAGTAGGCGAGGAGCGGCGGCGCAGCGCCGCAATCACAGCTGGGCGGACGTCGGGGTGACTGGTCTGAGGCTGCGCGCCGCCAGGGGTTCCCACGGTCCTCCCCCGCTGCAGGCACCGCCGCCGTCGCGGTCATCCGCCGCAGGTAACCGCGGGCCCCAGCGGGGGACCCGGGCTGGACCCCACGCCCGTGGCTGGGGCCGCCCGTCTGCCGCGGCGCTGGGCTTCACGGCTGGGATTTTCATTTCCCCCGGCTCTTTCTGAGTCATTTTTTTCTCACCCTGCTGAGGGGAATTTCGGGAAACGGTGGATCGCCAGGGAGACCCTGCTGCCTGTCCTCCCGGTGTCCTGTGGGGGGTGGCGGTGGAAGGCACTCTGGGTCTCGCGTGTTCTGGCTGGAAGGGCGCTGCTCTGGAGGGGGAAACTGAGGCACGGCAGGAGACGGGATTTGCTAAGGTCCCACAACCGGGGAGTATCCGGCAGGATCTGGGGCTTGGCTGTGACCTTTACAATCTAGGGACAACTGTGGGTGCTTATGATGTGGAGGACTGCCCCGTGGGGAAGGGCTGTCACCGAAAACGACAGAAATACCCAAACGTAGAGAAAGATCCCTTCCGAGAAGTCTGGGAAGCTCTGGTTTCTGGTGAGTTTCAGGACCACCCACGTAAGCGTGGGAGTGAGTGTTATCCGGGTTTGGTCCCCTGCCTCTAACGACTGGGTCTGAGATGGTCCCTACCTGGATTATCCCACGCCACGCGTTGTAGGATCTGGGGTCTGGAAGAAGGAACTTGGTGTCGCACGTGCTTTGTTTTGTAGACGAGTGCCCAGGGTATGTGGTGAGTGGAGTCGCCAGCTTTCTTTACTTTAGGGCTGCAGAGCAAACATTTGTCGAGCCCATAAGCTTTTTGAGCAGAGACCGTTTCATAAAGCGGAGAGGCAGTCTCTAGTGAAGAATTCCGGTGTTACAGGGTCTGGAGCACAGGTATGTAGGGGGCAGCATCTAACCCTGACTTGGGGGAGGGGTAGGACTTCCCACAGAAGGGGATGCTTGAGGGGAGCCTGAGGGATGGGCAGGAGCTGGTGAGATGAAGGCGAAGAGCATTTCATCTGGAAAACAGCATGGTGAAGGCATGGAAAGAGCAATGCTTTTGGACCTGGAATCGTGGAGCCTGGTTGGGACAAGGGATTTCACGTGGGTGGTGGATTTCATGAGGTATGAGAACAGAGAGGTGCACCTCTCAGGGCCTCCTGAGCTGCTGTGAGAGATTTGGATCTTGTCCCGAATGCCCAGGAAGCTTCGTTTCGTGTAGATCAATAGCTTAGGTACTCTTTAGTGAGAAAAAGTGTTGGAGAGAGGCCAAACTAAAGATATGGAGGTGATTTCAGTAAACCGCAGGAAAGTATGGAAGGTTTTAAAGATAGTTGCAGTGGGAAGGGAGAGGAGAGGAGAAAAGATTTGAGAGCTGTCAAGAAGGTAGAATACACTATACCCAGTATTGTTCAGTAAAAATATATTGAAATAAACACCATCTCTTGAGTTTTCCAACCTATGGCTGTCTTTGGGAGAAATACCCAGTGTTTTAACTGCAGAATTTGCTTTGTGGACCATCATTTGAATCCCAGTTTATGGTGAGGAAGTTGTCACATGTATTGAGGGTGTTGAAATCTGAATGGTTAACCATACGATAACTCAGATTTTTTTTTTTTTTTTTTTTTTTTTTTTTTTTTTTTTTTTTTTTTTTTTTTTTTTTTTTTTTTTTTTTTTTTTTTTTTCACGGCTGGCCAGTACAAGGATTAAACCCTGGACCTTAGTGTTGTCAGCATCACGCTCAAACCAACTGAGCTAACTGGCCAGCCCCAAGACTCAGATCTTCTTGAACTCCAGGAAATGCACATTAAAATGTAATTAGATCACTTTATAGTCATCCGATTAGGAATTGTAAAGTTTAATGCTATTAAGAGATAATAGATGTTTGAAGAATATGTATGAGATTCTCGTTCACTAGTGGTACAAGTGTATCTTAGAATAGTAAAGCCACCAGCTAAATGGGTATGTCTTAAGACCCAGTGGTTCCACTTCTAGAAAATACCATAAAGAAATTGACATTTGTATACAGGGAGAGGAATATTAGGATGCTTATTGCAACATTGTTTATAATGGTTAAAAAAAAAATGGAAACACCTTAAATGTCCATTAGTAGGGGAATGTTTATGAGTGGGTATATATCTTTTTAAAAGTATAATAAGTCAATCATAAAGAAAAGCTAATTTAGGATAGTAGTTACCTTACGGTATGGAGAGCATCAGACAGGACAGGGGAAACATTTCGTCTGTAATGTTTTATTTGTTTTATGGGGAATAAAGACTTAGCAGATTTATAAAATGTTAGTGGTTGACAGTCTGGATGATAGGTAACAGGTGTTTTATGTTAGTCGTTATACATTTCTGTAGTTCAATGTCAGCTCTACAATTTCTTGAAGTAAAGATTATACTTAAAGAAAAAATTCAACTTAGGAATTAACAGGACATGTTCAGTCATTTTGGAAAAAGACTACAAACTGCACTGGTACCAGGTTTCAAAAGTAGTAATTTGGGTAAAAGAAAATTCAAATGCCAAATAAGAATTGAAAATAAAAATGTGGAGAAGCTATTAACCATCGACCAAAATTTACTTTGCTAAATACCTAAATTCTTCTAGCCATTGGTAGATAAAAACATTTTTTTTGACTGTTTGTTTTGAAATATGAGATAGTTGCTTGTACTTTCTATAATGTTAAAAGATAATCTTCTTAAAGAAGATAAAGTCATCACTCTATACAAATATAAAAATGAACATGGGCTAAGAATTTTATTTAACTGATTAATGAGGAAACTTGGTGAGGTGTTACAGCTAGTTCAAAGGAGACTCCAAAGTATTCATATTTGTAGATTAGAAATACTGCAATGAATGTGCACATGGAACGCAAAGCTGGCCTCTTTCCACAGTGGGGGAAGAAAGTCAATTGAACCTCCATTTGAAAGAATTAATTTGCATGTCTATAGACAAGAATTATTTGCATTGTTGCTATCTACAGTATACAGGATTGTAAAATAACTCCTATAGAATCTGAATTAGACAATCTTGAAGGGTATGCTCTAATCTAGAATCCAGTTTGTCACTGAATCACAAATTTTTTCTGTACAAAAAAAATGATGAAGTAGCCTGAATAAAATGCATTTTCCATTGAGGTAAGATATAATTGGATTTCGTTTTAATCCTACTCTTTTTTTTTTTTTTTCCTTTTTGTCTCTTTTTTTGTGACCGGCAATGGATCGCAACCCTTAGTGTCGCGCCCGTACTGGACCGGGACCGGCAACGGGATCACAACCCTCCATGTTGCCCCCGCACCTCGCTCAGCCAGTGAGTGGCCAGTCTGTATGTGGGATCCGAACCCTCCGAACCCTCGGCGGGAGCGCCGCTGCGCTTCCCAAGCGGCGCACTGTAGGAGTGCGCCACCGGGCCGGCCCTAATCCTACTCTTTAACTAGAAAATCAAAGGATTTGAGAACTGAACGGGCCCTTAAAAATTTAGTTCTACCATGTCGTTTCATAGATGGGCAGCTAAGGTCTAGAGAGGGGAAGGGTCTCCCCTGAGTCAGTTATGCATCTTGTGTTAAGGAGAAATTGTGCCAGATACTTTTTTTTATTGAAACATAATTTATATATATATTTATGGGGTACAGAGTTGACGATCAGTATTTGTGTACAATATGTGATGATCAAATCAGGATGATTACAATATTCATCATAACAGCACGTACTCATTCTTTGTGTCCATTAACCAATTTCTTCCTAACCCCCCTCCACCTTTCCCTTTTCTACTTCTTGTAACCACAGTTCTGTTCTCTCCTTCTGAAAATTCAACACACTATTGTGATTGTTCTTTTTTCTTTTTTAGCTCCTACTTATAAGTGAGGACATGTTGTATTTGCCTTTCTGTGCCTGGCTTATGTCATTTAACATAATTTTCTCCAAGCTCATCCGTATTGCACTGGATACTTTTTAAAAACAGCAAGACATTTTTTTCTAGCTACTGCAGTAGGGGAGAGATACTTCAGTACAGAACTAAGGTCAGCTGGGGATTCATAGCCTGTGAGCAAGGTGAGGGGGTCAGTGGAATTCTTTCAGCTTAAAATATTCAATGTGCCAAGGTGCCATATAGGGGATAGCATGTCCTGAACTGCCCCAATGGAAAATTACGAAGAGGAGTATCTTGTTACAATTGGGCACTGCAGGCAAAGGCCTCCTCGAGAAGAGGAGCCTGATTAAAGTTTGGATAAAGAGGCAGTCCTTGTCACCTGCATGGTGTCAGCCAAACGCCACTTGCATGATGATTTTATTCTAAACACCTAGAGAGCAGAGAGTAGGATCAGAACCTTCAAGTCTGGAAATCTATGTACAGATTTCATGAACTGGGTGCTTTGCTTGGCTTTGGTTTGCTGTGTCTAACCCAGAGCCAGTAGCAAGTGAGGGCTGGCAGGGAGAGGTCACACATCATGGTGGTTAAGGTGTGGGCTTTGGGGTTAGACTTGGGTTTGAACTTGACTCTGCTACTTAGATGGCCTTGTGACTTTGGCCTTCTTACTTGTATTGCTGGTGACAATTTATCTAGAATGGGCACTCTGTCCCGAACCTCCCATGTGGATTAAACCCCACTTGATGGTACATCTTTTGAAGTGAATTGGAGTCCTTTAAGTGAATCACCAAGCTCAGATAGGTAGCCTGAGCAGAGACGCAGGCCAGGTGGGAGCAGAAGAGGACTTGTCATTGGAGGCTGGTGAAGTTCATAAAGGTTTGTCCGTTGACTTTGACTTTTTGTGGTTCAGGTTCTTTGTTGATGGTCTCTTCTACTGAGACAAGAGCCCTTTATAGAGAGAACCTACCTTAAAATAGTAGCACGGAGAAGAGCACTGTGGGTGTCCTACTGCCAGAGGAAGCGTTGGTCTGCTGTGTGCTTGGGCCCTGGGGTGGGGGGTGCAGTGCCTGTGGTTACAGGGCCTCCCAGACTTTCACATAAGCAACTTTTTTGTTTGTGTGGCAAGCAGATGGTGTAGTAGAAAAAGCACAGTCTTTGCAGTCACATCTGTGCGTTAGTCCCAGCAGTGCCACTTACCAGCAAGTTTCTCTGTCTCTTTGAGCTTCAGTTTCTTCATGTGTCTGAAGGGAGGGTGGTGTAGATAGTTGGGTGTAAACATGTTGGGTGGTACATAGTAGATACTGACATTCCACTGTCCCACCCCATGCAGCCTATTGACACCTTGCTCTCTGGGAGGCTTTCTCTCTTGTCTCCCCTGCTTGGAACAACGACTTTGTGTGTCTGTGTCTTTTTCTCCCTGCACATGGTTAGCAGATAAACACACATCACCTAACAGTACAACATGAGATTTTTTTCAGTGTTGGCACATTAAGATCTACCTTACTTTTTAAAAAAGTTTCATGGTATCCCATTATAAGGATGTACCATAATTGATTTAGTGACAGTCCCTTGTGGATGGGCATTTATGTTGCTTCCAGCTCCCTCACCTCCTTCAGGGCTTCCCCCCTTTTAAAAATGGTACTCCCACTCCTCTTGGGACTCCCCCCCTTCTGCCTTATTTTTCTCCGTAGCTCTCATCACCATCTGACAACCTGGATATTTAAAATGATCTGTTTCCTCCCTGTAGAATGTCAGCCTAGCCAAAGGCTTTGTCTGTTTAGTTCACTGTTCAGAGCTAGTGAGCAGCTAGTGGGTATTTAGGCCACGTTTGTTGGAGAGATGGGGGGGTGGGTGTTGGAGGGGGTGGGCATGAGGACAGGTTAAGGGGGAAGTAGATAATGACACCTGTGTGACTGGGACCATGGAGGACCATGGAGCGAAAAATAGCAGAGTCACAAAGAGCTAGTTTAGCAGGGATCTTTTTCTTCATCAGTTTTACTTTATCAATTTTTCACTTTGCTAAAATGAGAATTATAGAATGCTACAAGATGATTTGTGACTTTGTTTTGATGCTTTGACTTTGTCAGGAATAATGCAGTGATGCTGGTAGGGACATTGCTGCCTAAGGCGGACTGCGTTGAGACACGCTGGTTGCTGAGGGTCATGGAATAATTATACTACTTTCATGTCTCATCTTTACCCCAGGCCTCAATATATTTTCCAAAATAGTGCTTTCGAGTGCGGTACCACAAGGATTTTAACTCAGTGTTAAGTTCAAGGAATCACAACGCTGTGTTTATAAGAAAAATTGGTGATAGAGGGGAACCATCACCAAATATTAGCTGTGAAAATAGCATTTGTGTGTTAAGGCACTTTTCTTCACTGAGGAGTAACTTGCTAGTATATTAGAAGAATGAAAGATAAACTTGATGCGTTTTTGATGCCTGCTGCATTGTTTGCTAATTAAGTTGGTGGTGTCCATTCTGTTGTTCAAGGTCATTTCAACCATTTGAGCTAGTATTTTACTTATTCTTTTTTCCCCTGAATGTGAAGGGAGAAAGTCACATAACAGTGCTCCCAGAGAAATGAGCCTTTTTGGACTAAGTAATAAAAGCAAACTCAGAAGAGACTGGCATGCAAACCAGGGAGGTTGTTTAGTGATTGTTGGAAGGTTATGATAACCAGCCGGGCAGTACCTGTCATGTGAGCCGGGGACACGGTCTCACTCCCTAGGGCAGGGTCAGCAAAATGGCCCATGGGCCAAACAAACCACCTGGATTTTACAGATCAAGTTTTATTAGGGCATAGCAGAGTCCATTCATTTACATATGGTCTCTGGCTGCTTTCAAGATACAGTGGTAGCCTTGAATATTTGTGAGAGAAATGGCCTAGCCTGTAAATCCTAAAGTATTTACTGTCTGGTCCTTTACAGAAAAAACTTGCCGACCCCTTCCTTAGAGGAAGGCTTCCCAGGAAGGCTTAATTGCCTCCAGGGCCCCAGAATTGGCTGTTGGTTGGAACACCTCCCCTGAGGAGCCATGGGAGAGTTCTGGGGACATGGATGGCTCTGAAGTTCTGACTCTTTCTTGCCTGACTTCACTGTTGCTTCTTCATACCTTTGTAAAATTGTACCTTTTATTAGTTACCTTCCGGCCCCACAGTCAGCCCTGGCCAGGTTGAATGGACTTAGGAAGAGCCTCCTGGGGTGCACTTAACAGACCAGACCTCATCTGTTATGTGCCATTCTAACCCCCCCCCCCCAAAAATCTGGGGGCACCTTACTATAGTTACCCATTCATGGACCTTGCAGTGGAGCCAAGAAACCTATATCTAGCACCAATTCAGGCTTAAAGGTTAAGAATTAAGCTCTTGGGTAGGAGGCACTGCAGGGATGGACCAGTGCAGTTTCTTGGCCAGGACGCTGGGCTTAGGTCTGCTACACCAGAGTAGTCTTGAGGCTACACAGGGTGTCACCTGAACAGTCTCAGGCCTTACCGCCTGCATACTGAATCAGAATCTGCTTCTTATCAATAACCCCAGGTGATCTGGTGCAAGATTAAGTTGGAAACCACTGGCCTAAGGCACTCTTAGTTCTTTGAACGTTTACAAGAGACTCAGAGCTTCCTGTTTTCTTTACTAAAGAGAGAACGTTTATCATTTTGAGTGCTGGGCAGCTTGGGGTGGGTCATCCCTTAGCTGGCTGCAGGATCTGTGAGGGCAGAAGCTTTGACCCTGTTCCTATTGAGTTCCCAGCACCTGGCACATTGTCTGGCAGTCGGTGTTCAGGAGACTGGCTGGGTGGGTGTGTGAATGAGCATGGTCAGCGCTGCTTGCCAAGTGGCATTGGAGGCAGAGATCAGCCCCGCGCTCTCTTCTGCTCCCAGTCCCCACATTGCAAAGACTGTGTTTCTCCTCTTATCGCAGAGTCACAGGTCTGGCTGTATTTTCTGTCACAGGAAGGCTTCTTTTTTTTTTAGAATAACATGTTCAGGACACAGGATAGGGTCTTCTAATCTAGTAATATAAGGTGGCTGGGACTCAGGCTTATTCCTTCCTGCTTTTTGTACTTTAAACATTTATTTAAAGTTTGAGCATTGAAACATAGGATACGGCATGTACTTCATTGAGAATAAAGTCTTGAGAATGCAGAGCCATGCAGCAGAAAGAGAGCTGGACCAGGAATTCAAAAGGCATGGGTCTGGTGTCTGGTCAAAGTGAACTATTGTAAAACAAGGATAAGAATATTCGCTGTGCCTGTTGCACAGAATACATGTACTTGTTCTGCACATGTACTTTGTTCATGTACAAAGACGTGAATTAATGTTCAACTATAGCTTATTTAGGTAGTTCACTCATAAACTTAAATTGCACGTCCATGTTTATATTGAACATGTATTGAATCTTTACACACTTTATTGTATAAGTAATGTACATTAAAAAGCAACAGACACGAAGAAGGAAATCACCCTTAATTCCACCTACCGCACAGCAATGACTTCTATTAAAGTTTTGTGCCTGCCTTTCACATTTTTCTATGCACACCTCATATTACATATATATACTTTTTTTTCCCCCATTTGCAAGGCAGGGATTTTTTTGTTTTGTTTGTTTTGTTTTGTTTTGTTTTATTGAAACATAATTGATTATACTTACTTTTGGGATTCAGTGTTAACACATGTTGATCAAATCAATATTACTAGTATATATATTGTTACAAATTGTACTTATTCTTTATGCCCCTTGTTCAATCTCTCCTTATCCCCCTATCCGTCCTGCCTACCACCCCTGATAACCCTAGATTTCTTCTCTCCCTCTGAAAGAGTAATGGTTACTCAGTTGATTTGTTGCTTAGATGAACTGTCCAATGCTGACAGGTGTGTTCAGGTCCCCCGATATTATCATAGAACAGAGGCTTCTTCTGTCACTCAGGAATGGGCTTTGTGGAGAGAGACATCCTATTCTTTTCTTTGGTCTCTGCTGGTGATGCTCCTGTGTTAATGCACTCCAGTGGCTGGCGGACCATCTGCGTGGTGGTTGTGACGTCTAGCCACTTTCATAGCTGGCAGCCGTGGTTACTGTGGTGGCTGTGGTGGGCCACCCACATGGAGGTGATGTTTTTGGCATGCTCCTTGGTGTTGGCAGTATGCCTGGCTGTGGGTGGGGGGTCTGGTCCCCTGCTCTAGAGCTCAGGTCCCCTGGCAGTCCCTGAGGCACTGGTGGTGTACCTGGGCCAGAACTAGTTTTTGGTCCTTTGCTTACTTCTAAAACGGGGGAACTTCCTTTGGGAACCAGGACTTGAGCTGTGTGGTTGAGCTAAATTGCTGCTTTGCTGCTGTTTCCCTAGGGAAGGCTTTTTGTGCAGATCAGGGTTTAATGGCTGATCTTATAGGTACTTCTGGCTCTCCAGAGACCAGGTGCACCTGGGTTGTGTGGAAACTCTGATCTGGGCCTGAATCTTTTCGTTAAACTGCACTCCACTCCATTCAATTCTGCATTCCCGACCAGTCTCCTTTGAGTGGTCCTGTGCTGATTGAGGGGCAGATCGGCTGTCCTTGCTGTGTCCCAGTGTTCTCCCGGTGGGCCCATCTTCCTCTCCACCATGCTCCAAACACTTCCCGTGGGATGGGCACTGTGTGGGTCCCTTTTGATGACTCACCAGCCTCTGAATGGCTCCCCTTTTTTAGCTGTTTTGGCTCCTTGCTCCTGTATAGGTCCATGGGAACCCTGTTAGCGGTCTTGCTGTCCTGGGGGCCACCAAGACCCTCTTTTCCCCTGCCGCCTCCAAGTAACTCCATTTGAAGGACACAACCGTGGCTTCTGCGGGCTCCTGCTCCATGTGCTCAGCAGCTCCAGGCTTAAAGCAGCTGGGTCCCGAAACTCTCCAAGCAATTTTTTTTCTCTCATTGTTGCTTCTCCCCCTTCATGAACTCCGTAGGTCTCTCCTCCTCTTCCCCTGAGCTCCAGTGGCCCCAGCTTGGCTGTTGTTACATTTTTATAGTTGTAAATTTGTTGATTTGTGGGAGAGAGTGATGCTCGGGACTGTCTATTCTGCCATCTTGACCAGAATGACAAGGCAGGTTTAAACCTATATATCCTATTCTTACAAACAGTTCACAGTATGTGGTAGATAGTTTTCCAACACAGTGAATTTTGTTGATGAATTGTATCTGTTGTATTTTGAGTTGTGACAAAAACTTTAAAAGGAGCCCAAAGAGCTTTCTGGGTATTCTTTGGTTTCTGCACATAACTTTGACTTGTACTGAAGGTTGGGAAATCTGGGCAGCCCCTTCTCCACGTGGGGAAAGGGGCAGCAGGGCTGGACATAGATAGAATTCCTCTTTGCCTTCATTGTTACCCTCAGCACATTCTATCTGATAACTAAGTGGTAGTCTCTTTTTGATCCATTTTCTGAGGTATTTGCTTAGTGGCCAACAGTGTTCATCTGTTCTTGATCATTCCTTTTTACTTGACTCTGCTTTTTTTCTTCTCAGATTTCTGCACTTGAACTCCAAGGTGCAGAATGATTTGGAAAGTAGCCACATTACTCAGCTTGGTCCTGGGAACTGCTGCTGTTTTTGTGGACGATCCTGAGGATGGAGGCAAGCACTGGGTAGTGATCGTCGCGGGTTCAAATGGCTGGTTTAATTACAGGCACCAGGTAAGAAAATGACTAACATTTTTCTTTATGACACTGGCATTCTGTAAACAATCTTGGACATTGCTGACCGAAAAGACTTTTGAAAAGCTGTTTACACACCTATTAGGTTGGCTAAAGTATGTATGTTAGTGAGGATGTGGTAAAATTGGAACCCTTATACATTGCTAAGGGATTTATAAAATGGTATAGCCATTTGGGAAAACAGTTTAGCCATTTATGAAAAGTTCCTACAGGGTCACTTTAGTCTAATAGTAGGTTTCTCAACATGGACACTATTGATATTTGGGGCCAGATAATGCTTTGTTATTGGGGCTGCCTTGTGCATTGTAGAATGTTTAGCAGAATCCATGGCCTGTATCCACTAGATACCAGTAGCATCACCCTCCCCACTGTAACAACCCAAAATATCTCCAAACATTTCCAAATGGGACCAACTGGTCTAACACCTAAATTTTATAGGTAGGAAAACTGAGCCTAGAGAGGAGAGGTGACTTGCCTGAGCCCGCACAGCAAGTCAGGGCCCGACAGGAGCGAAGCCCAGGGCTCTGGGAAAAGCATCACCAGGCCCCTTTGCCCTTCATGCCTCTGCTCTGCTGCTTGCTCCTCCCCCCTCCTCCCCCATCTTTCCCTGCATTTCTACCAAATCAGCCTGTCAGAAGTTAAAAGAGGAAAAGAAAACCCACATCTGAGCATACATGAAAAATACAGCCTTCTGGTGGGAATGTAAAATGGTGCAGCCACTTTGGGAAACAGTCTGGCAGCTCCTCAAAAGGTTGAACACAGAGTTTCAATATGACCCAGCAGTTCCACTCCTGGGTGTATGCCCAAGAGAAATGAACACATATGTCCACACAAAAACTTGTACATGAATGTTCATTGCAGGATTATTCACAGTAGTCAAAAAGTGAAAACAAGTCAAATGTCCATCAGGTGATAAGTGGATAAACACAAAGTGGTCTATTCATATAAAGAATTAGTTGACCCTGAAAAAGAATGAAATACTCACACACAGTTCAACATGAATGAACCTTAAAAACATGCTAAGTAAAAGAAGCTAGTCACAAAGACCACATATTTTGATTTAATTTAAATGAAAGTACAGATTAGGGAAATCAGTAGAGACAGAAAGTAGATTAGTAGTTGCCAAGGGCTGGGCAGAGGGGAGAATGGGGAGTGACTGCTAATGAGCATGGGGTCTCTTTTTGGGGTAATGAAAATGTTCTGGAATTAGATAATGGTGATGATTGCACAATGGGGTAAATATACTAGAAACCACCAACTTGTATATATATATATATTTTTTTTAAAGGTGACAGGTAAGGGGATCTTAACCCTTGACTTGGTGTTGTCAGCACCACGCTCAGCCAGTGAGCTAACCGGCCATCCCTATATGGGATCCGAACCGGGGGCCTTGGTGTTATCAGCACCGCACTCTCCCGAGTGAGCCACGGGCCGGCCCCCAACTTGTATATTCTAAAAGGCTGACTTGTGGTATGTGAATTGTATCTCAATAAAGCTGTTATTTTAAATAGTCATTTAATCTTTTCATTCTCAGAAACAAGATGCCTAGACTTTTGCAATATCCATGTGCTGAGCTCTCTTCTAAGAGCACCTTGCACAAATGAACTCCTTTGACCCCTGCAGAGGGGTTATGTGTGCTAGGTCCAGTTCATATTCCATCTTTCAGATGATTGGACTGAGGCCTAGGCAGGGTCAGCAATTTGCCCAGCATGGCACAGCTAGCCAGTGGTGGGGCCGAGATTCCAACCCAGGCCAACCGGCTGTTAGAGCAGCCCTGTCCAATAGGAAAGCCACCTGTGTCACAGTAGATTTTCTAGTAGCCACATTTTTAAAAAGTTTAAAAAAAAAGTGAAATTAATTTTAATATCTTATTTAAGCCAGTATGTCTAAACCATTATCATTTCAACATGTAATCTACAAAAAAAATTAATAATGAGAAAATTTACGTTTTTGTTTTTGTACTAAGTCATTGAAATCCAGTGTATATTTACGCTCATGGTGCATCTCTGTTCTGACTAGCCACATTTCAAGGGCTCAGTTGCCACGTGTGGCCAGTGGCTGCTGTGCTGAATAGCACAGGTGCAGAGTCTGTGCTGCTGACCGCTTGGTGGTGCTGCCTGTCACACGAGAGCTGGGGCAGGTGTGTTTCCCTCCCTGGATGTCAGTTTTTATATCTGTTGAGGGGGGTTATTTAGATGAAGCCCCTACCAGCTTGATGATTGTTGAATGACTTATTTCTTGAATGCGCTTCGTGGTAGACAAATAGGAAATTTGGCTTGATTAAAAAGTTGTTATTGTGGCAAAATAATCTTTTTTCCTTTTAATACTTAACCACAGACCTGACCCATTTAAAGAAAGCGATCCGAGCATGTGACTGTTCCGCTCTCATTTTTGTCCTCCCTCTTTAACCATGAGTTAGAACAAGTTATTAGACACAGATCACAGATAGTGAACAGGCTGATTCATCAGCCCTCCTCATTTTTATACAACCAACTTTAAAAAAATGTACTGGTTAATCATTATCAATTATAGGTTATCCAGCTACCCTTTGCTCCCAGAAACCTTTTTAAAAAAAGTTGCTCGTTCCCCTGAGTAAAATACTAAATGTCAAAATATAATGAAGGGGGAAGCAAGGTGAAAGAAGTGGCCACACACTGAAATATTCGTCCCCAAATAAGAGAGAAGACGGCACTGGGGCTGTGCAGAGATGAACCGTGTATATTGAGTCATCGCTGACCCAGCCCATGTCCCTGTGTCCCTGCTGGCCAGCGTTTGTTCCCAGCCAGTGCCTACACTTGCTTTCTGGACTTTAGAGGCCAATCATTAAAAGAGCATTTGGAAGAACGTTCCCTGTAGACCCTATACAGATTTTAAAATTTACATTTTTATAGAGGTTCACACTTTCCTTGGATTAAAAAGACAGCTGTTGCCACAAATCTCTTTTGTTTAGGGAAGAGTAACATACTAGGCACAATCAAATCATTGCTAATTCTTCCCTGTACTTTATGGTGGTCATTTAAGCCACATTTTGTCTTGGCCAGATTGGATTTCTCTGTTTTTCATTTTTGGCTGGGATTACCAGGTGATGAGTGGGGTTGGGCTAAGGTGATGCTGGCAGAACATTCTGCATCCAGTGTTCTGAGTGTGAGGTGGGGAAGGAAAGCTGCTTTGGAAGTGGTGGAATCTGAGAGCGGAGTGTTGGGTGAATGTGCTGTGAGCAGGAAGAGCTGAGAGAGTGAGGCAGGTGGGTGTGGACAGTGGGGACGAAGGGGCCGCAGAGAAGGGACCTGCGAAGCACGAGAGCCAGAGAGGTGTGAGGCTGTGGTTGGCGAGGGTGCGGTGGGGCAAGGCAGACCTGGGAGAGGGTCTAGCCGAGGTGGGCCAGGGCTGGGAAGAAGGGGTGCTGGCGCTTGGGAGGTGTGGTATGATCTCACACTGAGCCAGGAAGGAGCTGAGCAGTTGGAAGTGGCCCCGGAGCAGAAGTAACTGGAAGCAGCTCCTTGCTCATGCCTCTTGAGCACGCCTGAGTCAGACACTGTTCAGGGTGCTGGCAACACTGGTAAAGCTTCCTACCCTGTGGTGCTGACATTCTGGTAGAAGAATGCAGCCTTTTACTGAGCGCTGACTATGTGCTAGGCTCAGTTCCAAGCACTTGGCATGTATTATCTTTCTTAATCCTCAGACAACCCGTGAAGATAGGTCATGTTATGAGGCTACTTCAAACAGTTTGTGGAAAAATAGAAATAAAATATAATACAAATCTTTCCATGAGCATTTTGAAGTACCTTCATATATCACCGTTTTAAGATGGGGAAACCGAGGCATGGAGCAGCTAGTTAACTTGTCTGTGGTCACACAGCTTGTACGGGGTGGAGCTGGGATTTGAATCCAGGCAGTGTGATTCCACAGTCTATGCTAATAACCACTACTCTAGTTATGTGACATGAGTATCTTCTCATTACTTTGTTTTTTATTTTAAAATAGTTTCCTTTTTTTTTTTTGTCATTTTCGTGACCGGTAAGGGAATCGCAACCCTTGGCTTGGTGCACGCTCAGCCAGTGAGCGCACTGGTCATCCCTATATAGGATCCGAACCCGCAGTGAAGCGATGCTGCGCTCCCAGCGCCGCACTCTCCCGAGTGCGCCATGGGGCCGGCCCTAAAATAGTTTCCTTTTTTTGTTTAAAAAATTAACACATTAAAGTTTATTATAGAAAAGTTATAAAATACAGATAAGCAAAAGGAAACATTTGTAATTATACTAAGAATCATTGTTTCTAGCATTGAATTCAGAAAATGATGAACAGCAGAATTTTTCTGGGCATTCAAACAGACTTGATATCTTGGTGCATTTAGTGTAACACTTTTCACTTGGAGGCCCATGGTTTGCAAGGGGTGTGTGTGGTGTATGGATCAGGGGCAGGGGAGTATGGAGAATAGTGAGGCAGGGACCCTCAGGTCAGGAACCCGCAGCCTTATAGGGCAGGTACACAAACACCTGAACATGAGGCCAAGAAAAGCCACTTCCTACAGGAGCTACAAGTCTGGGTCAGGAAGTAGGTGAGCTCAATCAAGAGAGGGATTTTGGAAGACAGCTTCATGGAGGAGAGGCTTGAGGTGGGAGTGAAGTGTGATCGGATTTCTGCAGAAGGAGCTGGGAGAAAGGGTGAGTGTTCTGTGGAGAGAGAGCATGAACTGGCAGCAGGAACATAAAACCACAGTGAAGGGAATGGCCAGTGTGTGGGTGTCTTCAAGTGTGCACAACTGAAGCCCTCCTCAGGGGTTTGAATGCTAAGGAGCGTGGACACTCCAGGGTTGGCTCTCAGCTGTTTAGCTCTGTTGTCTCAAACCCAGTTCCTTTCCATTGTTCCACTCTGCCATCGTCATTGTGGTGACCTGTCTTCTGGCAAGCACTCCTCTCCTCATAGTCACCCCAGCAACTCCCAGTGTCACATCCAAACAAAATAAAAGCCTGTAGAAGAAAAAGGCCATCTGGGTGTCTTATGGGCCTGGCTCTCCCATTATCAGAGTACAGACCTTTTTCTGGAGCCACGACAGACTTTGCCCCACGTCTTTCTGACCAAGATTGCAGCACATGCTCATGCTCAGATCAGTTCCTGGTGAGGGGAAAGAGATTTCCAGTTCTGGATTCAGGGAAGCTCCTGACCACTTGGAGCTGAGGGGGTCATCTGAACAAAGCAAGATGGGGAGGGAAGAAGGGGCCACGGGGCACGCAAGGACAGCCCTTGGTCCTGTGAGATGGGAATGAGAAACCAGGGGAGGATGAGGCTGGGACGTTTGGGTGAGGGCACAGGGAGGCATGTTGGGAGCCGAAGGACCTTTCTTTCCCTCTGACAGAACCTATCCACTTCGAACTAGATAAAGGAGTTGCACCGGCCCCACGTCACCACTAGCAGGAGTGAGGGGCTTCAGCGCTCTGTGTGCTCCCGGCACACCCCTTTCCCACCCCCTGCACACTTGGGGCCTCACTCTTACGTCTGGCTCATGACTCGGGGTTTGTATACCTTTTTCCTGTAAAGGGCCAGCTAGTAAATATTTGATGCCATGTGGGCTGAGAGGCAGAACTGAGGATGGCAGGGACAGAAGTCAGGCTGCAGTGAGCAGAGGCTGGAGGGAGCGGTCGGGAAGTACGGACGACAGATAGTGGTGACAGGGCACAGCCTATTCTTCTGACAAGTTCTTCACTTAGTATGTTTTTTGGGTTCATCCATCTTGTTACAAATTATTGCTTTTATATTTAAAAAAAGAAGCATGCTTTTAAAGAGGGCGTGGTGGGAAGGGGTTCAGGTGGTGGGCAGAGCGGGACTAAGGTGAGGATGAGAGCTGGGGCAGGTGGTGCAGCCAGCTGTCTTGTAAGATGACAGGGGCAGCCCAGGATCATGGAAAGAATGTGGCTTTGAACTTGCACAGACCTCAGGTGTAGCTCTTCCATTACCTGCTGTATTAGTTTGGACAAATGACATTATCTTACTCTAAACCTCAGATTCTTGCTCTGGGGTTGGTGGTGGTCTCGGTGAGGAGCCCTGCAAAGCCCAGGCCCAGTATGTAGCCTCAGTAGTGCCAGGATGTGTGGCAGGAAGTGATGATATGTGTATACCTGTCAGGTGAGCAGATCCTCCTAGAAAGTGGACCCCTTCACAGTGACTCTGACATGGACCATGCCCATTGTATTTAGACTTTGTTCCAAGCCACTTGTCTTTATTTAGCTGACAGGTGGCTGAGAAGGATACAGTGCAAGCAAATGGTATGGGGACAGTGACCCGCATTGGGAAATCACAGGGTGCATTAGTAAGACCGTCACAGCTTCTGACACAGACTGTGAAACCAGCTGAGTCACATCATCTCTGTTCATCATTCTGAGGGCTCTGCACTTTTTATGAAGTCTTGCTCAATACCCTCTTGAATATTGCTTCATATTGGCTGTTCTGTTTTTCATGGGGAAAGAACACATGTAGGTCAGATGTGTTCAAGGGAAGTAATTCAAGTAGCCTTTAGCACCATTTCCAAATTGTTTGATTTGGTTGGACCCTACTTTTATTTCTTTTGAATGCCAGTAAATACTTGACTCTAATGAAGAACCCCTTTAAGTTAACAAAGTTAGAGGCAACCAAGTACCTCCAAGGGTCCTGGAGAGAATCACAGCCTGACTTGGAGAAGTCTGCACATGGAGGAAGGGGCACAGGCATGGTTGGGGCCAGAACACCTGGTTTTGAATCCCTGAGCAAGCCATGGCCTTTTCTGAGTTTATCTCCATCTGTAAAATGGAGATAAAAGCACTTGCCTCTCTAGGCAGTGCCAAGGGCTCCAGGCAGTGCAGGAGAATGCTAACACAGGACACTGAACCTGCCCCTTTATTTATTTATTTTTTATTATTTTATTTTATTTTTTTTTTGTCCTTTTTGAGACTGGCTGCACCGCGCTCAGCCAGTGAGCACACTGGCCATCCCTATATAGGATCCGAACCCGCGGCGGGTGTCCTTTTTGAGACTGGCTGCACCGCACTCAGCCAGTGAGCACACTGGCCATCCCTATATAGGATCCGAACCCGCGGCGGGAGCGCTGCCCCCAAGCGGCGCACTGTAGCAGTGCACCACCAGGCCAGCCCTCTACTCTAATTTTTAAAAATCATTATTACTTCTTTATCCTTCAGAAGTCCTTTTCATTTTCTTGACTCAAAGTATAGAAACTGGAATTTGATGCACCCCCAACTTTATGTTTTCTCCATCTTGAAATCTCACCCTACATTCAGATGCCTACTCCTTTTTAAAGATAAGGACTCTTTCCTTCCTTTCATTAACTACTTTCTTTACCGGAACTCTAATAGTTTCTCGCCTTGGTTTACAGGGGAAAGGAGATATCCTTTTATTTTTTTTTTCTGTATCCTAAAACTTCCCCAACTTTTATCTTTTAGTGCTCATGTGGTTTCATTGACTCTCTTTGGTTACCTGGTCCTGAAGGTAGCTGTGCCTGTTCTGTTTCACTTGCCTCGGTCCATTCCCTCCTTGGTTCCTTGCTGTGGATTCTGTCTCCTGTTGTGCTGAAACCATCTCCCCAAGTTGACCATGACTGTCTGTTGGCTGCAGCCAGTGGCCTCTGCTCTGCCTCATTGGGATGCAGTTGACCAGTCCTCTTTCTAAAACGTGCTACTTCTACATTGCCCCCTAACTTGACCTTTAAGTTGCTGTAGTCCCTCGATTCTCCTCTCTGTGTTCTCTCCTCTCATTTACATGTGGTTGCTTTTTTGATTACTACCTCTTAACAAACACAGCTCTCTGGCCTTTTTATCCTCATGCTTCCCCTGCATGAATCTCAAACACATTCATGATTTTAACCATTCAAACATAAGGAGGGTACTTCAAAAAATTTGTGGAAAAATAGAATTAAAAGAAAATACAAATCTTTCCAAGAACTTTTTGAAGTCTGTGCTATCTCTGATTTTTTTTTTTGTGAGCAACCAACCTGAGTTTTCAACAGTTTGCTGCATTTCCCTCAATATTCATTTAGCATCTTAAACCCAATATGTAGAAAACTAAATGGTCATATTCTCATGTAAGCAAAATCTTTCCGTTGATTATCATATTTAAATAAATGGCATCACTATTGTTGAAGTCACATTATCTGTCTTGAATTCATCTGTGCCTCTTTGCTGTGTGTTCCCAAAATTTAGCAGATTAGAACAACAACCATTTTATTATATTTTACATTTTTGGGCTCAGGACTCAGGAATTTGGCCAGGGCTATATCAGGTGATTCTTTTGCACTCATGATACTTACTGAAGTCACTCAGTGGATTTCAGCATTATTCATGCATTCAGTGTCCTGGCAGGGATGTCTGGGAAGCTGGGCTCAGTGGGCGGCTGGGAAGCTGGGCTCAGTGGGATCTGTCAACCAGAGCACCTAAAGGTGGTCTGTCTCGCACAATAGTCTCAGGGTAGTCGCACTTCTGACCTGTTGTCTCAGTGCCCCAAAGAACGTGCTCTGAGAAGCAGGAAGAAGAAACTGCCAGTGTTGTCGGGCCTGGGCTTAGACACTAGCGCACCCTCCCTTCTGTGGTCTTCCCCTGAACAAAGCAGGCACAGAGCTGACCAGATTCAAGGAAGGGAGCAGACCCACTGCTCAGTGGGAGGGATGTCAGAGTCTGTGGCCATCTCTAATTTGCCGTGCTTTCCTTTACCCACATTTACTGTGTGTTGTGTTTGCCTGTTTCCTCACGTTGACACCACCAAAGTCACAGCTTCATTTATTTGTCTTCCAAACAATTGCTGTGGCTTCATGTGAACTTATTCACTTCTGTACTCTGCCCATTTCCTATGTGCACTATTGTGAGAACAATTAATATTTCTTCTAATGTTAACATACTAGGTGTTTTATAACAGAACACCTGAGACTGGGTAATTTATAAAGAAGAGAGGTTTATTTTGCTTACAATTCTGGGACAGCTGCATCTGGCATGGGCCTCAGACTGCTTCTGCTCATGGTGGAAAGCGGCAGGCAGCTGGTGGGTACAAGCAGATCACATGGCGAGAGGAAGCAAGAGAGAGAGAGGAGGTGCCAGGGTCTTTTTAAACAACCAGCTCTCGAGGGAACTAATAGAGTGAGAACTCTCTCATTACTCCCCCCACCTAGGGAGAGCATTAATCCATTCATGAAGGATCCTTCCCCATGACTCAGACTGTCACACTGGAGATGTGAGTTCTGGGAGGACAATGCATCCAAACTCCTTCACATAGTTTACATACTATATAATTTACTTATTTCAAATGTATAGCTCAGTGAATTTTTAGTAAATTTACCAAGTTGTGCAAACATCACCATAAATTCATTTTAGAACATTTCCATCACCCAGCAAGGTCCCACAAGCACATTTACAGTTCCTATCTCCAGCACCAGGTACCCAACAACTGATCTACTTTTTGTCTGTAAATTTGCTTTTTTGAACATTTCATATATATGGAACCATATAACATGTGGTCTCTTGTGTCTAGCTTCTCTTAGCTTCATGTTTATGAGGTTTATCCACGTTGAGCATGTGTCAGTACTCCATTCCTTTTTATTGCCAGATAATATTCTTTTGTGTCTGTAGATCACATTTTGTGTATCCATTTGCCAGTTGATAGACATTTGGGTTGTTTCCAACTTCTGGCTATTACTAACAGTGTTGCTAAGAATATTTGTGTGCAAATCTTTGCATGATAAATGTTTTTGTTTCTCTTGTGTAGATACATACCTAAGAGTAGAGTTGTTTGGTTACAAGGTACATTTATGTTTAGCTTTCTAAGAAACTGTCAAACTATTTTCCAGAATGGCTGCACCATCTCACATTCCCATACACAGGCTGTGGAGCTTCCTGGTTCTCTGATCCTCACCAACACTTGTTATTGTCTGTCTGGCTGTGAAGTAGCTTCTCACTGTGGTTTTAGTTTATATTTCCTTAGTGATTAATGATGTTGAACATCTTTTCATGTGCTCATTAGCTATTCATATATCTTCTTAGGTGAAATGCTTTTCCAAATCTTTTACCTATTTTCTGATCTGACTGATTGTTTTGTTGAGGTCTTTGTAAGAGTTCTTTTTGTATTCTGGACACAAGTCCTTTATCAGATAATGTGTTTTGCAAATGTTTTCTCTTAGTCTGTTGTTTGTCTTTTCATTTTCTTCATGGTGTCTTTTGAAGCACTAAAGTTTTAAATTTTGATAAATTCTGATTTATCGTTTTTTTTTCTTTTTAGACCATGCTTTTGGTGTCATATCTATGACATCTTTAAGATTATAACTCAAGGTCCTGAATATTTTCTCTTGTTATCTTCCAAAAGTTTTATTGTTTTAGCCCTTACATTTAAGTCTATGATCCATTTTGAGTTAATTTTTGTGTACGGTGTAACGTGAGGATCTAAGTTCATCTTTCTATGTGGTTAGCACCATTTGTTTCAAAGACTGTCTAGCACCATTTGTTTCAAAGACTGTCTCCCCAATATAGTATTGAAATCAGGAAGTGAAAGTCTAAATTGTTCTAGCACCATTTGTTTCAAAGACTGTCTCCCCAATATAGTATTGAAATCAGGAAGTGAAAGTCCTCTAACTTTGTTCTTCTTTTTGAAAACTGTTTTGGCTATTCTAGGACTTCGGTAATACCATGTAAGTTTTAGGATCATCTTGTCAATTTCTGCAAAAAAGCCCGCTGATCTTTTTTTTATTTTTACACCATTAAGTCTTCTGATCCATGAACATGTGATGTCTCTCCATGTATTTAGGTCTTTAATTTTCCTCAAGCAGTATTTTATAATTTTTCAGTGCACAAGTCTAATAGTTCTTTTGTTAAATTTATTCCTAAGTATTTTCTTTACATTTTTATTTTATTTTAATGTTTTATGAGCCTGCCTTTTACTGTCTGACAGGAGAAATAAATGATAGAGTGACTTATCATGGGGGCAAGAGGTAGGGTATACCTGCTTATTTCTACTTTCATCATAGGAGTAGGTTAAATCTGACATTATTGATTTTATTTTTTTCCTTATGAAATAGCAGACGAATATCTATATAATGTGTACAGAATTGGGGGTATAGGGGTACCTGTACCCTGAAAAAGAAATAGAAAACTACTAGTACCTGTCTCCTGTGTGATGGAATCCCTCTCCCTTCCTTCTGGAAAAAAAACTCCTGAATTTTTGGTCAATCATTCCTTTGCTTTGCTTTGCTTTATAGTTTTACCATATATGTATTTAACTGTAAACAACATAATGTTTTATGTTAGCCTTTTGTGACCTTTATATAAATGTAATCATAGTGAAGGTATTTTTCTATGGATTGTTCTTTTTCTCATTATGCTCCTGAGATTCTTCTGTTTTGGAGCCTGGGTTGTATTACATTCATTTTCTGGTATTCCATTTATGTGGGCATATGACAGCGTTGTTTTTGTTTTTTTTTTTCCCCAGCTCTCGATGGTTATTGGGGTTATTTCTTATTTTTTGCTGCTACGGTGATGCTATGAACAATCTGCTATTGTACATTGGCTAGAGTTTCACTAGGGTACAGCTAGGAGTAGAATTGCTGTGTTGGAGGGTATGTTCTTCAACTTGATTGATAATGTCAAAGTGTTTTCCAGAGTGAATGCCAATTATACTATATTTCTGCCATATTCCTATCGCTGCTATAACAAATTACCACAAACTTAGTAGCTTTTAAAACAACATAAATTTATTGTCTTATAGTTCTGTAGGTGAGAAATCTGAAATAGGTCTCATTGTGATAAGTCAAGGCCTTGACAGGGCTGCATTCCTTGGTGACTGAAGAGGAGGTTCCATTTTCTTGCCTTTTCCAGCTTTTAGAGTCTGCCTGCATTCCTTGGCTCATGGCCCCTTCCTCCATCCTTAAAGGCAGCAAGGGGGTCGGTTACATCAAATCACTCAGACACTGACTCCTCTGCCTCCTTCTCCACATATAAGGACCTTTGTGATTACATTGGGCGCACTGGAAAAATATAGGAGAACCTCCCTATTTTAAGGCCAACTGGTTAGCAACCTCAAACCCATCTGCTCTCTTAATTCCCCTTTACCATGTAATGTGACATTCACAGGTTCCAGGGATTAAGACATGAGCATCTTTGGGAGGGCTTTTATTCTGCCCACCACAATTGGAGGTCTGAAGCTCCTCATTATTCCACAGAAATGGGGATTTAAACACTTTAACAATTTTTGTCTATAAATAGAAAATATTTAGTAACTATTTGAAAACGATTTTCATTTAGACTTTCATCCCCTCACTCTCTCTCCCTGGGCCTCTGTAATTTTAATGATTTCTCTTTTGTCCCTATGTGAAGCAATATCAGGTCTGCAGTCAGAATGCCGGCATCTTCCACTATGAGCTGTGTGTGACTGGGCAGTCACCTCACCTACCTAAGCTTCTGTCTCCTCATCTATAACATGGGGATTGTTACCTTTATCTTGAGAACTAAATGAATAATTCATAGAAAGTCTTAGCATGGCGCTGGATGAAAAAGAAGGTCAATAAATGTATTAGTTTTCATGTTTATTCAGTCATTCACTTATTTAGCAGCTCTTGAGTGCCCGGCCCTGGACTCACCCATTCAACATTCAGCAACTGTATCTTGAGCACCCAGCTGTGCCATAAGATAAGTCCATTTTTGGGGGTATCCATAGGCAAAATGCCAGGTTTAATGTTTGATGAGCTTTATATTTTTGCTGTGCTCAGTGCTGTTGAGATTGCAATGTGTATAGGTCCTGTTCCTCAAGCTGTCTTCCTTAGGGAGGCAAATAGCTGGGCACACTCCTCCCTTTATGATAATTTATGTCTTTGTTCTAGAAAAGCCATCATTAACTGTAAGCAGAAAGGTAGACAACATTCCTTTCTGTCCTCAATGATTTCCGTGTCATGAAGTGTAGTATGTGTCATCTGAAATAAGGAAGCAAGCATGTCTTCTCCCTTGTATGGGCAAGGAATTGCATCAGGAAAGATTTTCTTTTATCCCTAGTATGTCTTCCTTTGTATTATTGTTATTTTTTAAAACTAAAGAGCACATTTCTCATTTTAATTCCTGAGTCGAACTTTCGAGTTTTCTCTTAATTCTCTTGAACAGTGACTATAGCATCCAAAGTTGCTTTAGTCAGAAGAATCTGGTGTGACACAGAACTAGCTGTTTACCTTGTAATCTGTTGGTTCATCATTCTGAGTCATGCTGTGTTTGAGACCTAAATAAATCCCTGCTTTCAGGAGACTTGTATGTGGTCTGGGAAATGAAAATAAGTTACTTAGAACTTTCCAAGGCCCTTGTTACCTGTTGTTGTGGTGGTGGGGGGTGTGTGTGCACATGTGTGCATGTGTGTGTGGTCCACATATGCACTCGCTTCCTGATGAGTAAGAATTGGATAATTTGGGTGTGGGGGGGGAATTTTTTAAAACTGAGGTTAAAACATATAAATGTGTGTGTTTTAAAATAATAATTTAAAAACCTGGCCCACAGGGAATGATTTGGAGCAAGTCTTCCACGAGACAGAACGTGTTGCTCATTACAACTCCA
>NW_007726279.1:181769-184574 GCF_000696425.1 Galeopterus variegatus | reverse complement strand
AACATAGCGGTTTACTATTTTTTCACATTATGGGGCATACTTTTGAAGAAAGAGACTTCAAAGACTTGTCACATTTTGTATTTCAATATTGTCCTTTAATTTTCAGCAATCCCACTCCAGGTATTGTGATCAACCGGCCCAATGGCACAGATGTATATAAGGGTGTCCCGAAGGACTATACCGGAGAGGTGAGCAGATTATGGGGTTGGAACCAGCAGGCTTTGTTTTCATTTGAGTGGTGATTTTTCTCTTTCTTGTGTTTCTAGAATCAGAACATCACTAGACTGATTTCTGGTCCCTGTTACATGTTTGTAGTAGGATTTGTGCTTCAGGTATAAATTACGAGAGTTTTGAAAGAAAGCAGAGAAAAGGAAAAATGTTCAAAATTAGTTGCGGTCTTCTGGTAGTTTCTGGTCTTCTCATACTTTAAGCCTGATAATAGATTTTCCTCGATAATAAACTGATTTTCTTGGGGTATTGCTGTTAATCTGATTATAGATTATCTTCGCTTTCTTATGAAAATCAGTTTTCTCAGCACGCTCAGGATTTTGCTGAGAGTTTTTGTTAATTATTATTATAGTATGTCACTTCCAAAAATTTTTATATTCTTCCCAGTTGATGGAGATGGTATAAATTGACACATTTTTAAATACACCATAATGACTTCAGTCTTGTGGTTTTCTTAGTCTCTTTTTCTTAATTTTGGAAGGATCTTTTAGGAACTAATATTCCTTGTTATCAACATTTATCTGAAATTTAGCAATTCTTTTGGTTTTATTTATTTTTTCTTTTAAATCCAAATACAATTAAATTTAATCCATCGTACATGTGATATAGATGATCCCATTTTTATGAAATTGTTTCTTTCTATATAGTTAAGTAAGGAAAGGTTTGGAACCTAGGTGGTAGGGTTTTGTTTTTTTTTTTCCTTTGTATTTCCTTTCTTTTTTTGTATTGCTTTTAATGATTAAGTATCAATTTTGCAAAATCCTCTTCAAGGACATTGAGTATCCTTGAGATTCAGCCTCTTAGGCAGCAGGCTGGATGAAAAGGGGGGCCGGGCCGGTGCCGATGTTTCTTTTTTTTTTTTTTTGTCTTTTTTTCCGTGTCCGGCAACGGATTGCAACCCTCAGTGTCGCCCCCGTTCACGGATACCGCACTTCTCTCAGTGACCTGGAACCCCAGTGCAGAGAAGTGGAACAGGTGTTGTTCTTTGCTCCTTTCCTGTTTACCTGTGAGAAATTCCAGAGTGGAGAGCTTGGCAGCCCGTTTCTGTACCAAATTAACCCCATGACACAGGGTCCCTCATTATTCTTAATAGAATGTTCCCTATCACATAAACCTGCTGTTTTTGTTGTCTGTGGATCGTAGCGCTGGTGCATTCCACTACCAGTGGAGCACACCAACAGGCATGAATCCCTGCGGGATGGTCGGGTTGCAGGGCCTCAGCCTGTCCCCACCCTGTGCTCTGATCACAGGTCAGCCCAGTGGGAAGAGGCACATTCCTAAGTGCACAGCTAACCTTTGTATTGGAGAAGACTAAGCCCAATATACTTGCCTCACTGGCCGTGAGTTAGAGACGTCTTGTTGCTTAGAATTTCTTATGTAGCATTTTTATGTGATGTCAGAGACTTTAGTAGCATATTTCTTTTATGCTAGAAGGGAGACTTGGGCACAAGGAAGCAGGTGTGAATTAGAGCAGAGAGAGACATCTGTGTTGGCTGAACCAGATTGGCTCCAAGTGAGTTACTTCATCTCTGTAACCCTGAAGCAGTGCCCTCTGCGTGGAAGCCCTGGTCAGGGTGGGCAGGTGGCATCCCAAACTGTGTAGGCCAGCGGGCCTGGAGGGGAAGCCTGCAGCACCACGTGCGGCCGTGTGTCTTGGTCCCTTAGGCATTTGGGGAGATCTATTTGGAGAGCGTACGTGCCTGGGATGAAGCCCAATTGCCAAAGAACTACACTATCCGCCTCACACCTGGTCTGTCTGACGGGCTCCTAAGCAGAGGTCCCTCCTCCTTTCCAGCCATGATTCAGTTTCAACGGTCCAGGATATGCCTGTGGTTCAGAATAACAGTCAGGGGAGCAGAGGGAACAGGATGGACACCAGGCTCTTATGTTGCTCTTCAAACCTGGTTGAACAACCGTAATCCTCAAACTTCTTCTAAATTTTTTAATTAGGGCTACTTTTCAGAGAAATGAAAGTAGACGTAGAAATAGGAAACTGCTGACCTCTGACTCCCATCCTCATCTGCTCTCTCTTGGCAGCGGCCCCAAGGATCATGTGTTCGTTTATTTCACTGATCACGGATCTACTGGAATACTGGTTTTTCCTAATGATGATGTGAGTTTTTCTTAACATTTGAAGGACAGACTAGGAGAACAGGAAACAAAGTCTGTGTGTTGAGATTAAACCTGTAGCGAGTGTTTTCTGATATCCTTCCAAGGTTGGTCTGTACTTGTGGCGGGTGGGTGTGGGGGACAAGTTCAGCAGCTCGAAATCTGTAGAAAGGCATCTCCTCTTGCAAGTTTTCCCTACATTTCTCTTTATACCACAAGCATCAGTAGCCATCTTAGGATTTGGGTGTACTGCACAAAACTCAAGAACAGAACAAAATCTGAGTGCCCTGGAAAGAGTAATAAGTAAAGAAGCACATTCTCTTTCTCTTTTATTATTTTAAAAATTTATTTAATTAATTAATTTATTTTTTTAAAATGATGACTGGTAAGGGGATCCTAACCCTTGACTTGGTGTTGTCAGCACCACGCTCTCCCAAGTGAGCAAACCGGTCATCCCTATATAGGGAT
>NW_007726279.1:169447-181759 GCF_000696425.1 Galeopterus variegatus | reverse complement strand
ATTTATTTTTTTAAAAAATTTTATTAATTAATTTTTTTTTTTTTTTAAATGATGACTGGTAAGGGGATCCTAACCCTTGACTTGGTGTTGTCAGCACCACGCTCTCCCAAGTGAGCAAACCGGTCATCCCTATATAGGGATCCGAACCCGTGGCTTTGGTGTTATCAGCACCACACTCTCCCAAGTGAGCCACGGGCCGACCCTCTTCCCCTTTTAAATATGTGAGAAAAACACTGGACATTACATTCTGGGATTATGCTGTTCACCACGATTACTTCTAAGGATTGGTAAAAAAGAATTTATGAAGCATCATTAGGACTTTATCAGTGGGACCCTCTTCCCCTTTTAAATATGTGAGAAAAACACTGGACATTACATTCTGGGATTATGCTGTTCACCATGATTACTTCTAAGGATTGGTAAAAAAGAATTTATGAAGCATCATTAGGACTTTATCAGTGGGTTATCCAGCAAATGGATTCTCTTGATGTGTTGGTCTGAATGTCAGTATTCTTACCTTTCAGCTTCATGTGAGTGACCTGAATAAAACCATCCATTACATGTACAAACACAGAATGTACCAAAAGGTAACATTAGCCCTGGGGGCAGCTTTGAGAGGGGTGGGAGGAAGGCAGTGGCTGTGAAGCCCTTTAACTCTGGGTATCTATTTTCTGGACAGGGTGTCTTTCTAATCACGGGTTTCCCAGGCTTAACCTTTTGTGATTCCAGGGCTTTCACTATTAGGTCCGAATCCCTGGAGCACAGACTATGGGCCTCACCCTCCCGAATTTGACCCAGTAGGTCTGGGGAGGGCCTGCAAGTTGCCTTTCTGAGTTTCCATGTGGTGCTGGTGCTGCTGGTGTGGAGACCCCACTGAGGACCACTGTTCCTAGGACTGTTCCCAGTTTTGGACAGTTGGGGAGGAAAACACCACTGTCTCATTTTCACTTTGGCCCTCTTTCACCCCTGTAGCACCCTTTATAGAGACCATGTAGGTTGGGTGTGTATCACCCAGGCTGCTGTGTCCTGGCCATGCGGTCCCCATGCTAACCATGCAGGCTGCTGCATTTGAGTGCGTTTTGCTCTTTGAAACTGGTCTTTGTCTTGGATGGTGAAACAGTTTTCCTTAGCATCATCTGGCTGCATTTTCTCTGTGTTTTTTCAACCCATAGATCATTTTATTCTATTAGCAATGAATAAATTTGGCTCCTTCTGGTTTATATGACAACAGCCTCTGTAGCCTCTGGCAGCAGCCTGTTACAGCAGCAATGCCTCCCAAAAGCAAAAGTGGAGACCTGTAAGAATGGGTGGAGAGAGCGGGCAGAGCCAAAGTAGTGTTTGTGAGGAGTCTGAGCCTGGTACGGTGTGAACCCCCCATCTCGTTCTGCCTCACAGATGGTATTCTACATTGAAGCCTGTGAGTCTGGGTCCATGATGAACCACCTGCCCGATAACATCAATGGTAGGTGGTGGGAGCTCCTGCCTCTGACGTGGAACCAAGTGCTCTGCAAAAGCATGGGCCTCCGAGGGCAGCCTGGGCTTCCTCTGCTCCTCAAGGATTAGCAGTCAGGGAATAAAGGATTGTACGACAGCTTCACAGTTCTCTTCTAGCTTCTGGAAAAGCTCCTTAAGTCCCAAACTACATGGGCTTTGGACCAGCGTGGGTCTTTTCGATTGTTGGTTGCCAGCCCTCTGATCTTGGGCAGGTGACTTACCTGCTTTGACCCTCAGTTATCCTCTTCTGTAAAATAGGGGTAAAGATAGTGCCTGTCTGTTGGGAGAGTTACATTTTAAATGATAACGTTTGTCCAACACAATTCTGAGTCTATGGTAGATAATAGCAAATGGTAGCTGTTGTATAGGTTCAGCCAATCTAAGTGTTTCTACAATAAATGTTAACTGTCTCTGAAAACTAAATTGCTAGGCCCATGTTCTTTGCATTTCCTGAGCTATTAAAATCTTTTTCGCAGCATTCTTCCAAAATAGCATGATGTCCTAAGCATGCTGTTCACTTATCGCTGCAGAAAGAGTCCATCAACTGGATTCTCTTTCTTCCACATTGAATTTTAGACGAGTTACTATAACTGAGAGGACAGGGCTGGACACAGCTACGTGTCCCTGCCCTCCCCATGCTGGTCATAGGGGGCATCTTTTGGCTTCACCAGGGGAGAGGGAAGGATTCAAGCTTCAAGTGTCACTCAAGGCAGGGGATAAAATGTGACTAAAAGATCATGTAATTCCTCATAGTTTATGCAACGACTGCTGCCAACCCCTCTGAGTCATCCTACGCCTGCTACTATGATGAGGAGAGGAACACGTACCTGGGCGACTGGTACAGCGTCAACTGGATGGAGGACTCGGACGTGGTGAGCCCTTTGGGGTGTCGGCTGTTCAGGTGAGGCCTAGCTGTCAGCCTTGATCGTCAAAGAACTTGAATGTTTTCATTTTGGCAGGAGGATCTGACTAAGGAGACGCTCCACAAGCAGTACCATCTGGTCAAATCCCACACCAACACCAGCCACGTCATGCAATATGGAAACAAAGTGAGTAGGGGCGTCGGCTCATGCTCTGCGTTCCCCGAGTCCCAGGGGGCTCTCCTGGAATATTCATTTCTTGGTGGAGAGGGAGACAGGATCCAGGAGAACAGTTGGCAGGATGGCTCTGTCTCTCATCCTTCTCTATCCCGGGGACCATGCTGGGCTTTGGAATTAGGCCTCACTAGGTTCAAACTCGCAAAGTGGGACCTTGGGCAAGCTCCTGAGCCTCTCTGAATCTCTGCTTCCTCATACAAGGTAGCTTGGAGCACGAGAGTAGGCTGTGCCTTAAAAACGCTAAACACAGGCCTTGCGCACAGTGAGAGGTTACCAGACCAAAAGCTTCTCCTTTACTTTTTGTGGCACTGTCTCATAGAACCCCACACCTGAGACTTTCTGGGGTCCTGCCTCCTTGCAAGATGCAGGTTGTTACCTTCACCCTTTGGCTATAAATTGCAAACATTTTATTCCTCCTTCAACTACGTCCAGAAGGGACCTAGGTGGTTAAATAGGTAAGTTCACTGGGGCTCTCTGGACAGTGTCACAGTGGGTGACTGCTGAAGCCTTGGGCCCTAAGTGAAGCCACTGGGGCTAGCCCTTGGTATGTGCAAACACCATAAAAAATGTGTACAGTGCCTGTCAGTAGTCCCTGTGCCTGTACTTTGTACCCAAGCACCCCATCGCCATCTGAGATCTGTTCCTTGGGCACAAGCATCGGCCTTCTAGAAGAACTTGGGAGTCAGTAAATCCAGCTGTCTTCAACCCTTTGTGGCAGAGTGTGGGGTGGGGGGCCGGTGAGCCTGTGACCCAGCAGGGCAGTCACAGGACACGAGGTGGGCACTCAGGACACCGTGACCTGGCCAGGCATTTGAGTGGGCTCAGGAGAGAATGGAGCAGAGAGAAGGCAAGGGAAAGGTCCCTCAGGGAAGACAGGGTCAGTGAGGTGCTGCCCTGGCTGTGGGGGGCAGTGCTTTGGGTTTTCCATTCTCTTTTCAATATACTCAGATATCCTCAGCATTGGGCACTTCTGGTTTTAGCTGAGGAGTTGTGATGTCTTTTCCAAACCTTATGTTTTTATATGTGTGTGTGTTTTACTTTCTGTTTTAGAATTCTTTTTGGACTATTGTTGCTTGGTTTGGGAACAAAAATGCTTGCAGCACTTCTAGCCCTCTGATTGGGAGCCAGTCTGTAGTGGCCTCTGTGGGCACACAGAGCCTGGCACTTGTGCCCATTTGTTAGACCCTGACACTGAGTGTCAGCCCGGCCTCTCAGTGGCCTTAGCTCTGCCCTTCTCAGTGTACCCAAACTCCAGCTCTGGTCTGGACAGATGCTTTGTACCTTACTACAGTCGTTAGGGACAGGCAGGTGAGCATGGTGGGGTGAGCACAGTCTGGGGCACCACAGGGAAACGGCTGTGGTCCAAGCTCTGTGTGACCGCATCAGGGGTTACCTTCCCTATGAGAGAGAATAGCAGTTCTGCTGTGAAGCATGCCAGGCCATTCTGAAGTTACTGGTCAGTAGATTTCAGGTACTGGGATATCGCCTTGCCTACTGCTAGGGGCTGACCACATGTTTTCAGGCTGTGACTGTGGCCCTTCAGTGGTCCCAAAATCTTGAGGAGTGAACTGTGAGCCTCTTACAGAGAGGTGGACCCGGGCTACGTCAAGCACATCTGCTCTTCCCACCCAGACCAGCTTTCTCTCACTCTCTCTCCAGTCAATCTCTGCCATGAAAGTGATGCAGTTTCAGGGTATGAAGCACAGAGCCAGTTCTCCCATCTCTCTGCCTCCAGTCACACACCTGGATCTCACTCCCAGCCCTGAGGTGCCCCTCGCGATCATGAAGAGGAGATTGATGAGCACCAATGATCTGCAGGAGTCCAGGCAGCTTGCTGAGAAGATCCAGTGGCATCTGAACGTGAGTGTGGTGGAAGCAGCCATTCCCAGCCGCTGTTCTCTGCCTCGGCACTTGGCAGGCACGAGCATGGTCCCGGCCTCCTGACCATTATCCAGTGTTGCTCAGAACTGGGTGACAGAACTCTGGGGTCACCCTTCCCCCAGCCACATGGGAGCATGTGGGACAGGAAACCAGCCTTTTCATTCCATGTAGAGTAGAAGCCAGTGAGCAGAGCAGGGGCTGTCTTCATTCTTCATCAGTAATTGACCTTGACCTCTTTGGTAGTGGAGAGCAGAGGAATGGGGGTCCATCTCCCCTGCATCCTGTAGCCTTTTCATTCCATGTAGAGTAGAAGCCAGTGAGCAGAGCAGGGGCTGTCTTCATTCTTCATCAGTAACTGACCTTGACCTCTTTGGTAGTGGAGAGCAGAGGAATGGGGGTCCATCTCCCCTGCATCCTGCCAAGAAGCCATGGCACATGGGTATCTCCCCCATTTATGCTTTGTTGCTTAGAGGACATTTATTGGCTAATCTTATTTTTTTAAAAAAATCCAATCTACAAAAGTTTCTCTTATCTCAAGAAAATCATAGTCATCTCATAAAATTCTGTCTTCCCCATTTATGCCTTGTTGCTTAGAGGACATTTATTGGCTAATCATATCTTTTTTTTAAAATCCAATCTACAAAAGTTTCTCTTATCTCAAGAAAATCATAGTCATCTCATAAAATTCTTCCTAAAATGCCTTAGCTGTCATTTACAATTACTGAGGCTGTTCTCAGTAGCTCATCGTTTGTTTGGAACTGGCAAAATTCCTTTTAAAATAATAGCTGTGCACTCACTAACATATTGGGCAAAAGGGCCGCCTGTCCCTTCCTGCAAAGCCAGCTCTGTGTTAACTCTGGTCCCCTTCATCAGCACATCACAGTGACTGATGGACTGAAACACGGGCTGAATTTTTCAGGGAAGATAAAATTTGCGTGGTTTGTTTTAAGTGCACAGCACATATCTAATCATGCTGAAAGTTATTACCCCATGTGTGACCACCTTATTAACTAGGTCATATTTTTAGCTCGTGTCAAACACAGTAATACAGTGCTCCTCTTATCTTTTAGTCTTGGGCCTCTTTTCACTTTTTTTTTTTTTTTGTAAAAGATGACCGGTAAGGGGATCTTAACCCTTGACTTGGTGTTGTCAGCACCACGCTCTCCCATCTGAGCCATGGGCCGGCCCTCTCCTTTCACTCTTTAAATTATTGATCCCAAAGAGTTTTTGTTTATGGTGGCTTATGTCTATTGGTATTTATTGTATTAGAAATTAAAATGAGATAGAAGGGCATTTTGTCCTTATTCTTTTGGAAGTTCATAGAAACTAAACCAGAGTTTTTGTGTTTGCTTGAATAACTGTATAAATCATAGGATTTCTATGGTATCTCCTGCAAATTTGAAAACTTCTCAGCTTACATACTTTTTATTGGATTCAACTTTCCCGTTAACTATTGCATAATTACCTTTTTATGTAAAATAAAAGATTGTTATAAAGAAACTAAAACAGATTTAAAAAATAGTTAACTTAGAAATAGCAATAAAATTTGGGTTAATGTATTTCTTATGAAAAATAACCATTTTCCAAAACAAGAACAATTTTGGTGAGAAGTGCAACACCGATTGCTTTATGTTTTTGCAAATCTCTTTTGTGCCCTGCATAATAGAAGACAGCTGGAGCCTTGTACCTGCTTCTTCATTCTCTCTGTTGGGCTCTGTTGTTTTGGCTGAAGTATATGAAGAAATCAGCCTTGCAAAGATACATAGTTGAGAAGGGGAAGACCTTACAGAGCCCGCGAGAGCTCTTGGGGATCCCCTTGTTTCTGGACCATACATTGGAACGTCTGGTCTAACACACAGTGGGCAGTGAGTCTTGGTGGACTTCAGACGTGAAGGAAACAAATGTGGCTGGAGAGGGGGTGGGACAGAGGATTGATCATGAACTTCTATTGATGGAGAAGCAGGTTCCTGTTTGTGATACTGTTTTTTATCTGGGAGGAAAACAACACCCCCCCTTGGTGCCCCACTGTCTAACCACTTGATGGGTTTCCTGAACAGGCAGAAGTGCCATTCACGGGACAGTAGTCTAGTTTGGGACACAGGTTCTTAAACCTGCTTTCTTCTGAGTGGGCCAGCCTGCTCTTGAGGTATTTAGAGATAAGTGTTTCCGTCATGCCAGAAGGTCAAGGTGTTTCTGGCTGTCACAGACGCTTTGCGTACACATCTTTTACTTTCCCCAGAGTGCACTTCTTGGCATCTGTTTTAACTGGCTGGGGGCTGGGGACTGTGTAAAGAGATGTCTTCAAACGTGCTTCTAACCACTCTCCCCAGGCTCGGCAGGTCATCGAGAAGGCGGTGCACAAGATTGTGGCCATGCTGGCGGCGTCCGAGGCCGAGATGGAGAGCCTCCTGTCCGGCAGAGCCGCGCTCACCCAGCTCGGCTGCTACGAGGCGGCCGTGGCGCACTTCCGCTCGCACTGCTTCAACTGGCACTCTTCCACGGTGAGCCCGCGCCCGCCACCCAGCTCCAGAGGCCGGCCTCCTGCTGTCCACCGCAGGTCACATCAGGCACGGCACCTCGGAGAAGGGTCCGTCCAGGCTGAGGCAACACTCGGCTCATTTCAGAGGCCTTTGAGGAAGTGAGAGGAATAAGGATGTCCAAGTTCACTGACCATAAATCTTGGCCCCAGAACATTCCTACTGTCCCAGAGGACGAGAGAGTTTACTGGAGTCATATGGTAACTCCTATTGGTAGTGGGCTTTGAAGGCCAGTTACTGCTGTTCACACCAGTTACTGCTGTCCCTGCCAGACCCTGTCCCTTACCCCTGCTCTTCACCCCAGGCACATGTGTTTTCTCCCTGTTGGGTCTCTTCTGACCTTTCCCCAAGATTTATTGTTGAAGTCAGGTTCTGGTCCATGGAGAAGAAAGTACCAAGTTTCTACAGACTGTAGAATGTCAGGGTTGGAAGGTACCTAAAAAGCCTTCTGAGGGGCCGGCACGTGGCTCACTTGGGAGAGTGTGGTGCTGACAACACCAAGTCAAGGGTTACGATCCCCTTACCAGTCATCTTAAAAAAAAAAAAAAAAGCCTCTGCTCAGTACATGTGATGGCTTAGATCCTTCTAGAGAAAGGTTGGCCTGTTTTTGCACATAGAGTTTTATTGGAGCACAGCCACGTTGCACTCGGTTACCTATTGTCCATGGCTGCTTTCACCATAGGGCTGAGTTGAGCAGTTGAGATAACTACTTTTATACCCTCTGGTCTTGCTTTTTTGCCCTCTGACATCACACAAAGTGAGTCTATTCCTTCTTCCTTATGAGAGTTCTCAGGTACCCCTGGGATATTTTTAAAGATAAACATCCCTGGTCATTTCAGTCTTATCTGCTGTGATCCAGCTTGGCATTCACATACCATCTATCTTCCTTATCAGTGTGTCCCTCCCAGAATGAGGTTCCTAGAACCAAAAGGCAGACTTCCAAGGGAGGTCTCAGGTAATAGGGTGGACAAGGCCATGTGGAGTTCTCGATCAGGACGCCTAACCTCAGATTGAGAGTACCTTAGGAGGACTGCCAGCCCTGTGGTTGTGTGCAAACTCTTGCATATGTGCATTTTTCATGGGAAGTAGTCCGTAAATATCACCAGATTATCGAAGGCAGGGAGGGGATCCATGCCCCCAAAAAGGTCGAGAACCACTGGCCTCGATGCTTTACCTCTGCAGCTGCAAAAGCAGAGTATTCCCAAGTTAAGAGCTGATCATTTGGTGAGGAGATGGTGTTTGATTCTGTCTTTTTTGTTTGTTTTCTTCCAGTATGAGTATGCTTTGAGATATTTGTATGTGCTGGCCAACCTTTGTGAAAAACCTTATCAAATTGACAGGTAAGTCAGCACATGGCATTTGAAAGATCAGTGTCATTCTGAGAGTAGAAGGGAGCGGCACGGCTGTCCTTTTCTGCAAGTGGGCAGTTTTGCCTTCTGCCAGCTACTCCCTCCAGCTGTGTTCTAGAGACATTTGCCAGTGGAATCCAGAATAGCTGCATTCTCGGTGATGATGGGTTGGGTGGATATGGCATTATGACTCCCTGCTCCCTGCTGGATTATGTTTGTCTTAATTTCTCCAGAGTTGACATAGCTCATCAAATCCTTCTTCCTGTCTCTTACAGCATAAAATTGTCCATGGACAAGGTGTGCCTTCTTCACTACTGAAAAGCTGCCTTCTGCAGGCTTTTCCAGTGCGGACACCAGCCCTTAGGACGTGTCCTAATCAGTGCCTGAGAGGTGAGCGAGCAGAAGTTCGCCTGGCTGCCGCTGCTAGGCCCTTGGGGGCCTCACTGCAGGCTTTTTCTTCTCAAGATGACAGACGTGTCCTAATCAGTGCCTGAGAGGTGAGCGAGCAGAAGTTAGCCTGGCTGCCGCTGCTAGGCCCTTGGGGGCCTCACTGCAGGCTTTTTCTTCTCAAGATGACTTGCTCGCAATTGCCTACATCCCCAGGCTTCTACAGGACATATGCAGGAGGCTCTGGAAAAGCTTACATGTGTGAAGCTCCAAAAAAACTGAATTTGGGTGGGTAAGGCTCTGTGTTGAAAAGGTATATTTGCTTTTTAAGAGGGTTTTTTTTGCCTATTAGTTTTAAAAGGCAAGAAGTTCATGGGAGCCAGTGACAGAGTGTTTATTCTGAGAAATTTGAAGCTGAAGTCTCCTTAAGTCTTCAAAATGATTTTATTGAAGAGGACCCTAAGCCTCAAATGGAAAACTATTTTTAGAAAATATTATAATTTTTGATTGCTTTTGTATTTTATCGTGTAATAATGTTCAAGTCTTAAAACATAAAGAATTATAACTGAACCTGAGCATTAACTTCTGGCCCTGACTTTGTAGTTCCTGCTCCTGGCCACCCATCCCCCTCTCCCATCGGTCTGTCCGGGCTCATCTCCTCCCGTCCTCCCTCCTCTACTCTGGTCCTTCTACTCTTCTGTGCTCCCTGCACTTTTCAGCCTCCTGTGCCTTCGCTGCTGCTGATCCTCTTGCCCTGGAATGCCTCCCCCTTCATCTCCATGGATCCTCGAGGTGTATTTTAAAAGTGCCCCTTCTGGGCCGGCCCGGTGGCGCACTCGGTAGAGTGCGGCACTTGGGAGTGCGGTGGCACTCCCGCCGAGGGTTTGGATCCCATATAGAGACCGGTCCGCTCACTGGTTGAGCACGGTGCGGGCGCAACACCGAGGGTTGCGATCCCGTTGCCGGTCGCGGTATGGGCGCGACACAGAGGGTTGAGATCCCGTTACCGGTCACGAAAAAAGACAAAAAGGAAAAAAAAAAAAGACAAAAAGGAAAAAAATAAATAAAAAAAGTAAAATTGCCCCTTCTTCCTGGAACCTTCCTCAAATTCTCCCTTTCCCCATGAAAAATTGTTTTAATTTCGAATTTTTAAGATAGAGAGCCCTCATTCAGAGATTAGGAGAGATACAAGATGGAAATGAAGGTTTAATTACTTACATGGCACTCCTGGAGGCCACACACATGGAAGTCAGGGAGCACATGAGAGAGGGACTGGTGGGCTAACACCTTTACTGGGTCCAGGGCGATATCCAAACAGGTTTCCCATGGGGAGTTTTAATTGGTTTAGAGCGAGCAGGCACAAGCTCCAGGAGGTCACACTGTGACTGGGAGGTGGTCACTGGCATATCTGCACAGTGCACCCAGGACATGGGGGTCAGCAGGGCCAGTCAAGCAGGCTGCTCCATAGGAGGTGGTCACTGGGAGGAAGTTGTATAAGGCAGATACCTGGATCAACCACATTGAGGAACTGAGAAAACGTGTAGAAACTAGAAACTGTCCTGATAACACCAAGATCCAGAGTTTGATTCCTGTACCAGTCAGCTGCAAAAAACTCACAAAAACCCAAATAATGAAAGTGACAACTATGTCAAGGGTGACTGAGCCCTGCTTCTGGTATAAGAAAGTCCACCTCATATTCAAAATGGGTGCCGAAGCAACATAACATTATAAGAATTCAGTACAGAGTGCTGCCTTCTCTGTCCATGTGCTCTCACAGCATGCGTGAGGGTCTGCCCCTGTGCCAGGTGTGGAGGTGGCACGTCTCACTGCAGGCCGTGAGCTCCTCAAGGGCAGAGGCTGGCTGATTTGTCTTTGTTTCCCCGGGCACTGATGGGTTTGTCCTGTTAAGGACATGTAAAAGTAACGACACCCACGCAGTGGGATATCGTGTAGCAGTAAGAAGGGATGGCATGCATGTACATGCCACAACGTGAAGCTGATTGAAAGAAGCCAGTCACAGAAGACCACGGACTATGTGAAGTGTCCAGAGTAAATCCACAGAGACGGAAAGCAGAGTAGCAGTTCCAGGGACTAGGGAGAGGGGAAAATGGGGAGTGACTGCTAATGGGTATGAAGTTTCTTTCTGGTTGACAAAAATAAAGCTAATTGTGGTGATGGTTTAAAACCTGAGTATATTAAAAACTATTGAATCGTACACTTTAAATGGGGGAGTAGTTATGTGGTATGTGAATTATGGTCTCAGCTTTACTAGATGAGCCATCTACTATAGCTAGATGGCTGCTTAGATGGATAGGGAGAAAGCAAAGAAAAAACACTAAACCCTGACACTTCTGACCGCCTGTCTGTACACCTGTCAGGTTGAGCAGTGATTGATTATGTGAGCATTTGGAGTTTGGGACTGGAAGTTGAGATACTGGCAAATAGGGTTGTGTTTGTGACTAGTTCAAGGGTGATACTTTTGTTTCTGATGGGCCCATTTTTCATCAGCATAGATAATCCTTTCTCAGTGAGGTCCTCATGGATAATGAATGACTTTAGGGTACTGAACTTCACTGTCCTACAGATTGGGTGGGGCTCTCAGGATTTAGGAAACAAGTACAAACAGCCGCAGCATTTGTGGTTGCTGTATCGCAACAGAGGGCTGATGCTCAAAGAAAAGCAAATACTGGGAAGTAGAACGTTTAAAGGGAGAATCTCGGGAGCCCCCCGCCCTACCCCCCCACCTTTGCATCCAGCCCTGCAACAACCAAGCCACCATCGGAACCCCCCAGGCTCCCGAGCTGGAGTAGGGGGAGCCCTGGGCCAGCCCTGCCCACCCCCAACCAGCTCCACCTCTGTTCCCCTCTCCCACCCCCTCCCACTACTCTGCAACATCTTTGAATGTAAAAAAAATAATAATAATAAATAAAAATAAAATAAATAAAGGGAGAATCTTAAAAGGCCTTAAGGGACAGGTGGTAAAAAGTCTTTGTCTGTTTTCTAGAACCGTTAATTGCTGTTATGACCCTACTTCTCTTTTTTTATTTGTCCCCCCTGTAGAATGAAAGTATACCTAACTTTTTTTTTCTTTTTTTCCTTTTTGTCTTTTTTCGTGACCGGTAACGGGATCGCAACCCTCGGTGTCGCGCCCGTACCGCAACCGGCAACGGGATCGCAACCCTCGGTGTTGCGCCCGCACCACGCTCAACCAGCGAGCGGACCGGTCTCTATATGGCATCCGAACCCTCGGCGGGAGTGCTGCCGCGCTCCCAAGCGCCGCACTCTACAGAGTGCGCCACCGGGCCGGCCCAAAGTATACCTAACTTTAATAAATACAGACATTTATTATTATTTTGTTTGTTTTATTTTTATTTTTATTTATTTATTTATTTTTTTGTCTTTTTCCGTGTCCGGCAATGGTTCGCAACCCTCGGTGTCGCCCCCGCACCGGACCGGGACCGGCAACGGGATCGCAACCCTCGGTGTCGCCCCCGCACCGCAACCGGCAACGGGATCGCAACCCTCGGTGTCGCGCCCGCACCACGCTCAACCAGCGAGCGGACCGGG